>NC_060211.1:78371521-78677826 GCF_021130785.1 Homalodisca vitripennis
AGATTCTGCTCGGGGTTGTTGCTAGAATCCTGTTCAGTACCACTTTAACGGATGGACACTCGCATGAGTATATCCTGTAGCTCTGGATATACACAGGTGAAAACTGGATTTTGGTTAATGGTTCCGATAGTTAGTCTACATAGAGAGGTGAAACTGTCCCGGGAATTGGCCAACAGTATGTTTTTTTTTCTCCCATGGTTCCTGGTCTGGCTTTTGGTAGAACCTGGCCAGTATCATCGCAGCGGAGAATCACACGCATTGGGTATATAGTGTATCTTTGGGCCTGAGAAACTGACTTCCCGGTACCCTATCCGAGGTCCGCAACACGTCTGGGCAACGGATCATGCAGCCAGGGGCCACAGAGAGAGGAAGCTTCGGCCCTCACGACCTGTATCACTCGGTGCAGGTGTTGGGGCTGGTAATAGGTAAACAGAAAGGATACACAATAAGAGTGATACATCCCAATGAGCTATAGTGTAAAAGGACACTATGGGGAGGAAGCACGGCTAAAAGTAGTTAGCCGATACGCCCTTCCATTATATAGGGGCGCCAAGATACAGAAGATAGAGTATCTAAAACATCTAAGCTAACTGTGGAAAGAACAATATGACAATGGTCGGTTCGAGGTACTGAACAAGGAGGCCCTACTGCCTATAGTCAGGAGTGGAGGTGGGATTCCAGGGGTAGCACCAAATCATCCGTGTTAAAAAAATAGGAACTATGGCGAGTTTTTTGTGATCGGTTAATAGGCGGCGGACGCTGCCTGACAGAAAAATCTGGAACTAGGACTGGTGTTTTTTTCTGTGGCCATCTGGCGGCTGGTCATTTTCTGACGGGGATATTGGGAACTACGAACGATGGATGCACGTGTGCATTGCGAGACAGTGACTTTAGTGCGGACAGGATCGGGTGAACGTTTACTCCAAACGGTGTTCGCACTGCGACACTTCAGAGCCCTATAAAAAGGAAACTCATCCACTTTCTCAGTCTGATTAGTTACTCCGTTCTACTTGCATTTATTTTATAATATTATTAATATTTCTTTAGTTTCGAAACATATTATAAGTAACTAGATTACATATATGTTCCAAAAACTATCTTATTTACTTATATCTATCGTCGTTCGTGGTTTTTCCACATAATAAAAGTGGTCATCTTAATCTGTCGTTAGAAAAATAGTTTTTCTTAGTCATACTTATATCCATTGTATATCGTTAGTGTTCAAATAGTTGATAGATTTTTTGTAATGGATCCTGTAAAAGTGCGCGGAACTGAAGAAATGTCAGGAAACTCGTTCGGGTTTAGGGTCTTAAAATATGTTTTCTAATTTAAACTTTTTTCGGAGGTATCTGAATTCTGAAAGGGCTCTCTCACAAAATCAGTCTTTTGTACCATGAATGACATTATAATGTCATATTCTGTTTAAACGCTGCATTTGCTTGTGCATACATTATTGAGGCTTATCATGAGCATTATTACCCACGCATTAGACACAGATGCTTGAACCCGGCGTGTCCTACTGTGCTCCACCTTGCAAAGAGTGGCGTGGAGAAGGTGTCCAGACTGTAACATGTTAAAAGATCTAATTGCCTCATGGCTCACAATAGTGAAGCATTGCAAATTGCCAAAGAGATGTTTTGTCTTTCAGAGACTTGTTTTTCGTAAGAAACGTAAATCCAAATACGTGTGCGCGAAATATTTTGTAAAACCTATACATATTTCATAACCATTATGTGCGGGTCGACACCGTAAGCCGAAAACGAAAGACTTAATTTTCTTTGATCTGGAGACTCGCCAAGATAAAAAATTTAATATAAAACTAAAGTTCAAAATAGTG
The DNA here is from genome assembly GCF_021130785.1 of Homalodisca vitripennis. Classification (NCBI taxonomy): domain Eukaryota; kingdom Metazoa; phylum Arthropoda; class Insecta; order Hemiptera; family Cicadellidae; genus Homalodisca; species Homalodisca vitripennis. The sequence goes on from NC_060211.1 coordinate 78,373,359, forward strand.
AACTTTGTATCCCAGCAGATGCGCTGGGATTGCATGGGTGGTGTAGAATGTAAAAAATGTAGCGATACTCGCACAAGAAGTTTCCTCCAAGACCCTGTCATACAGTTTATGAATTATGGACGTGTTGACAAAATTCAAGAACCCGTGTGTGATACTGCACAATTGCCAAGGCGGAAATTGCGTTTATTCTAAAGTACGTTGTACTACAGACTAAATTCACCTCGATTGATCACGTGAGAAACAAAAGTGATTCCGATGGAGCTGGACAACCTACGTTTTATAAATTCGTCGAGTTATTTCTCTCATGGACAGCTGGGGGTTACTTCTCTCACCTGTTCAACACTTTGTCGAATCAAACTTAACGGAGGGCACATACTACCCAAGGAATACTGCAATTCTTTTTATGTTACCTGAGTGTGTTCAGGAAATAACACATATAATAGGTACAGTTTTTTTAGCCAAAATCAATTTGGATTTTTGTTAGGTAGAAGTACGGTGGACGGTGGGTGCTTTAATGCAACCATATTTCTTTAAAGTATACAATGTAATTAACATAGGAGCGTACGTTGTAAGCCTCTTTATAGATATAACCAAGGCTTTCGATACTGTAAATCTTAGATAATTGTTACATAAGATGTTAAGTGTTGGAAAAGACATGTTGCCCTTGATTAGATTACAAGCTGTGTAACAGGTAAAAGCAGATACTGAGGATTGAAAAGGAATTTAGTTTACTTTTATCAATTAAAATAGTATTAAATGTTAATAAAACAATACTTTTCCAAATGGTTTATTTTTGGACGATTCCTTTCGAAACCAAAGGTTTCATCATCAAGTGACTTAATTTATTTGTGGTAACCGATTAGTTGTGGCATTCCGCTGGGCTCTGTCTTAAGACCAATATTTTTGTAATAATAATATAGTTTATTGTGAAAAGACAATGTAAACATTACATCACAATCGTCCTAAATCTAACCTAACCAATCTCGTTGACAATGACTCACTCACACATACATGATCTCATTCTAACTTCTCTCTTACAGTTTACAGGTACGGCAATACGATGTTGTGAATTTTCGTGCTCTTAATTGTCCCAGCGATTAATCATAAACTCGTCAACAGTAAAAATGCCTTTGACACCAACATGGTTTTCAACTGAGCTTTTAATTTTGTTTCATTTTGTTGTTTAATACCTTCAGGGACATTGTTGATTAGTCTGACCCCAACTTGAGAAGGCAGGTTCAGAAAACATGTGTTTTGTGTTGTTGGACTCGAAAGTTGTCTTTGCCTCTAGTCCCATGATGGTGAATATCTCCGCCTCGAACCAAAACGCAATTTGATCTGGAGTAAAGGATCACCTCGAGATCATAGAGACAGGGCAATATCAGTAACCCTGGCTCCCTAAAAGCATCTCTGCACGACTCTCTGGCTCTCAACCCTAAATCACCTTCATGGCTCTTTTTGGAGTGAAGACCTGTTTCAACTTGTGTTTTGCACAGCTAATCTAGAGTTTAATTCCATACTCTAGATGAGGATAGATTATGCCAAAATAGGCCATACCATACTTCGATGGAGCAATGAGGTTTGGTACAGCATCTGCTGTACACTTTTTTCTTTGGCCCCAAATTGCGTGGGACTGAGAATTTCAAAATTTTCCAGAAAACAGTTGAATTTTTCAAGAAAGATTTACTCAAAGACTGCTCAAGACTGGCAGAATCGAAATCGAACGGTAGTAGCTGGTGAGCAAGATTTCGTCCTTTTTGAAAATTGGAATGATTAATTTTGGTTTAATGTATTATAATAATGTTTACGTGGTGAAAATTGTTTTATGATTTGTGAACAGCTTTTACGGAGGACATTGCATCCTAATAATATTACAAATGCGAAAGTGTCTGTTGTTTACACGTAAACTATTCAACCGATTGTACTAAAATTTATATGGACAACCGTACGGTCCTTGATAGGAATATTGACCTATTCTTATTTCAAAAATCTCTGCGGCCTACGCTCCGCTAATCTTTAAGGTAGTAAAAAGTCCCATCTTGGTTTCTAAAGTTGTTAAAAATTAATTGAAAGAGTCTGGCAAATGATTTTATACATTTCATTTAAGCCTCAGCGTCAGGCAAATGTTCTGTGAAAACATTGTTTTATAACAGCAAAACATATTTTTCATTAATTTAAACACTATTTTTAATTTGTTTACATGTATATATTGTGTAAATTACCTAAGGAGTATCTATTATAGTTTTCATGTCGTATATAGATTTCAGCGGTTAGTTAAGTACTCATCTACCTTATAAAAAAATATCATGAAACATAAAATGGTAAAAATTATACTCCAAATACTTCCTTTGAAGCAATCGGCAAGAACTGTGCTAGATGAAATTTTGCTGGGATGTGCTTTTGCACTCTAAAGAAAGTAATATACTATTTCCAGCTCTAAATGTTATAAATATTAAAACTATTTTCAGCCCGCTAAGAAACAAACATGTAAACAGTCATTTTAAATATGTACTTTTAAGTATGTATTTTAACACATTTATTATCTAAGTTTTTCTTAATAAATTTAAATACTGTTATAAAACCATCTTATTTATCTTTTGACAGCAGTAGGCTTCTCAGAGATGTTTATGTATTGTATATTTTCTTGATCGGAAAAAAGGCAAAATGAACACTAGAACAAAAATAATAAGATCGGAGTAAATTACAATGGCCATAAATATAGACTGTTCAAGATATTTTCCTGATTGTGGCGTGAAGGCAAACTCAACAATATAATTCAATCAAAATAGATGTTCTCATACAGGCGAAAACCCTTTTAAACTGCGTGCGAAACCGCGGGTAACTGCTAGTTAATTACGTTTATGAATCTAAGTAGAAGTTAAACTTGATTATGTAGAAATATTTTAATAAATTAACGTTCTGGTTAAATTAACGTTAAATGGTTTTACACTAAGTATTATAATATATATATATATATATATATATATATATATATATATATATATATATATATATAATCTTAAAAACCCCTAGTAAATCTTCTTACTAACAAATGTTGTTATTGTTTGGAAAGCAATGACTTGTTTCATATAAATTGCTTATGTATAGAACAGGTATATAGTCAAAAATATCTGGGAATAGTTTTGGATGAGAGATTAGGTTGAGAACTGTTCACACTTAGATCACCATATCCATCTGAATTTTTAAGATCTGTTTGTTTTGCATTATATCATTTCAAAATTCAGTATGACATTGTTTGTTGGGAAAATGCAGAAGAGGATAGTACAGGTACATATTATAATGAAAAAGAATTATTAGAGAACCATCTTTGTCACTTAGTCTCACAAGTCTCTATGTAGTTTACCTATTAAACATAAACATTAATATGTTTATAAGGTTATTTTTTTACATTCAGGTTTTGGGTAAGGAATGACGTATTATAATTTGAGAACAGAAAAAGGTATATTTATTTTACAACTATGAGACTAAGACGAAGCTTTCAAGCAGTGATTTTATTACACAGGCTCTACTTTGTTTAGAAGAATCCCAAATGAAATTCAGTACTATATTAATAATTGATATAGCAAGTCTTGTTAGGTTATTTGAATTAGACTATTTATATTAAAAAATTAAGAATTATGATTATTTTACTTCTACTTGTTTTTTTTATGTTGAAGTAAATATGTAGCATAGGCCTTTGTTCTTAAAAGTTGTCTATGTATTTATTTTCTGTATGGTAACTGTTCAGTTGTAGATTTGAGACTTTAATTTTAGTATTATAGCGAGTTTATTGTTAAGTATTGAGTAGTATGGACAATTTTCGATATAAGAATTTATGGCCACCATACTTTTATATACCATGTTTATGTTTATCGATAGCATATTCATATTATTTCTCATGCGATCTGCTTTAATATATAGATGGTGGTAACTCCGAAATTTGTGTTCTTAAGGGGTACCTAATTTAACAGCAAGATTAACTATAATTAAGACTAATTTCTGTATGGTTATAACAATGTAACTTCTCATAGATAACAAGATTGTTTTTAATAATGTTTGTCTGGTTTTTAAGGAACGTTATGTATAAAATTAGGTGTGTATAATCTTTAGTAGACGTTCTTTATTTCTGTTAAGAAAATGTATTTTGATGTTGTGAAATACAGTAAAACATATTCTATTCTATAACTTTTATCTTACTTCGAGTTTGAGGTGATCGTACAGTAAAACTATGAGCTCAAGCAGAGTGAAAACTCAATTGTGGTCACTCGTGTTTATCATTCCTCACCAATAATGTTTTCACTTAGTGGATTAGCTTCACAGTTATCCATCTTTCATTCGATCTACTTTAGCGATGGAAAGTAGTTGGTATAATTGATCTATTTACGTATTATACAAATTTAAACATTAAAAGGAAAGTGAATGATACGTTTTACAACAGTGAAGACGATAAAGAAAAAAACTACAGATGAGGGATCCAATGAGAATAAGAACATATAAGAAACATCAAGTCTCATATACTATAGCATCAAAACGTACTATTTTTTGTATCACTTACTTAGATTCAAATATGGCACGTCTGGCAATAGAATCTCCCGTACAGTATGATGAGGTTATAACCTGATTGGAATATTACTTCCGTAAACTATACGACACGCCAACGTGGAAATATAATGACAAGATCTGAATTCCTATCATCACCACAGAATTTAATAACAGCACCGTTTGAAAGCTGTATATACATCACTGTAAAATAGATTGCTAAAATGCAAATTGAGCTGTGAGAACTATGAAACTCATAAACAAAACAGTTGCGTTTTTATTCGATGGTATAATATACAACATTGACTTAATAAAAGTTGACAGAACAAAGAAATGTTGGCATAACCAACAAATTAAAATATCTTCCGTCAGAGAAGAGGACAAGACAAGATTTGTAGATACTTGCTGAATGAAATCCAGTAAAATGAGCTCGGAATTAGAATTTACATGTTTCTTAGCTCTTAGACACTTGATGGACTTGGCCGAGGATTCAAAAGGATTTTAGCACATGTTAATAAATAACTGGGTTTCTTGAGGTCTGCTACGGATCTCTGAAAGCTGCTGTCTCAGAGGACGCAGTCAACCGTGGCTTTCAAATAACCTCGCTCTATTGGCGAGTTCTTCAAGTTTTGGTTTCAGTCAGTTAGAGACCGACATTATTGTGTGTTACTGAGAAAGATACTCAGATACACCTGCCGTTTAGTTCATAGGGACTGTACTACCTCTAACTACTCGTCAACTTTGGATAATAAAAACAAACTCTTAAATTTGAAAAAAGCCCTGTATGTAGTTGTGGAATTCCAGACAGGAAGAAATCAGTCTAAATGTGGACGCCTCTTCATTTGATCGTTGCAATTTGACAGATGTCAAACCTTATCTGTATTCACATTACCCATACGCAGTGGTTAATTTCAGTGGGAACGCAAGGGAACGGCGTTCCCTTACCTCCCAAGAGTGCCGGAAACGCAAGGGAACGCTTTTAAAACTACGAGTACAAGTTTTAGTTAAAAAAAATTGTAGGTAGGATCAATATTATGCTATGCTTTGTTTGCGAGTGACTCGTAAGCAGATAGTAAGCGCCCGTACAAGCAGTTGTGAGCTGTGCTGTGATGAGTCTTGCACGGAATCAGGCAGGAGGAAGGTGACGGGCGAGTCATCCTAGTTCGCGCATGTGCGGCTGCGCCTCTCAATAACAAAGGAATACCCACCCCCAACCCCCTTCCTTTCCCCCTCCATTCCTTCACCGCGCCACCGCCCCAGTGATCACAAGTGTGTTGACTAGTTGACTTGACCTTGGTTGTGTTTCGCGTTTAAGTTACAAGTTGCATCGCATCCCATCACGCTTAAAGTTCGTTTTGAGGTGCAGGTCGTTGATTGTGTTCGTGTTTATGCTTATTAGTACTGGTGCAGCTAAATAGTTTCGTAATTGGACTATGACTACCAGAAAAATTGTTTATTTCTTTAAACCTAACCCTAAGAAACAAAAAGGTTATGCGAATAATGAGAACTGCAGTTCGGAAGCATTGACTACAACTTCAATTGTTGATCAAGATAAAAAAGAAGACGCAAGATTCAAGATTCAAGATTCAAGATGTCTTTATTAGTCATTAAGTAACATAATTAGTTACAATAGACTTCGTCACATTATTGGGCAGTAATACTTAAAAAAATTAACAATTTTATAATTGGAGACTTATTTTAAAATTAACAGGAATGTTGCAAGATATAGGAACTTACAAAACTAATAATTGGTATAAATAGAGAGTGGTTGTATAAAATTATTTAAGAAATAAGAAAGCATTGTAGGGTAAATATATATAAAAAAAAACACAGACTGGACAAGAAACACAAATAACACACACAATTAAAACCCAATGAAAAATGTAACAATATAAATATTTAAAATATGTAAGTCAGGTGGTTAAAACATAAAATCTCCAAACTATAAAATAAAGGTTAAAAAACTTAAAACTTGACTAGACAAAATTATAAACTTAAGGAACTAATATCACAGGCCAAATATTCATTCACAGAGTAAAATGCCTTTTCTTTAAGCCATTTGCTTACAACTCGTTTAAAACCTATTTATATTTACAATCCATCCTCCTTTTGGTAATTTATTAAATAGTTTTATTTTCATATAGATATGACTACATTTTGTTTTTTTCAAGCCTGGTCCTTGGCAGCTCTAACATGTACTTTTTTCTAGTTTTATAAGTATGTATGGTTTCTCTAACAGTATAACTTTGCAGATTTGCTTTCACATCCAGTAGAACAATAATATATATACAAACAGGGCAATGTCATGATATTTAAATCCCTAAAAGCTTGCAGGCAAGATTCCCTTTCATTAAGATTTTTTATAATTCTTATTGCTTTTTTTTTGCCAGACAAACACTTTATTTGAATGGCAACTATTTCCCCAATAAAGAAATTCCATAGACTAAGTGGGAGTGGAAAAAGGCATAGTAGAGGTTATTAGCATTTCTTCGGTGATGCAGAGGTTTCAATTTGCGCAATAGGAAAATTACTCTCGCCAATTTAGTACAAAGATTTTCTATATGACTTTCCCAGCTTAGTCTACTGTCTAAAAAGATTCCTAATAGTTTAACAGGCTTAAAACATTTGTAAATTACATGGTCCATTGAAAAATTATATTTTCTGTTTTGCTATTGTTTACAACAAGCCTGTTAGCCTGAAACCACTCAGTTGCTACCTTCATTGCATTTTCTTGTATTTTTATTAAAAACCATTAAGTGTACTATGGTGATTTAGAAGAGTAGTATCATCAGCAAACAAAACTGACATACAGGGTAAATTGAAAGGAAAATCATTAACTGCAACGATAAATAAAAAAGGACCTAAAACTGAGCCTTGTGGCACACCAATTTGAATTGTTTTTATGAGAGACGAAGTAGAACCCTGAACAACCATTTGTTTTCTATTTTTCAAATAAATACCAACAAATTCAACTCACTACCTGCACACCATAGCAATAAAGTTTACTTATAAGTAACTCATGAGGTATGCTGTCGAAGGCTTTAGACAAATCAATTAAGGTTGGCAGTTGATGTTGTTTTATACTCAAAAATTATGAATAACATTACCAACTAGAGTTTCTACAGCTTTTTGTAGTATTCAGTCCTGGTAAAAACCCAAACTTGCTCTTTACATAAGAGACCATTTAGCATGAAGAAGTTTTGTAATTGGTTTTTTGATACAATATTCAAATATTTTGCTAAAAATAGGTATTAAAGATATGGGACGATAACTGGAAGGGTTTGTTTTTATCACCCTTCTTATAGATAGGAACTACTTTTGCTATTTTTAAACATTGAGGAAATGTGCCTTCAATTAACATTCGATTAAATAGATAAGTTAGTGGTTCAGCTATGACACTGATAATCTGTTTAGTAATCTTATTCGAAAAACCATAGTAATCTTCACTACCCGATAGATTTTAATTCAGAAGCACACTTTAGGACATCTTCAACAACAATTACTTTCCAATATAACGTATTTCTTGGAGTACAACTATTTACATAATTATTTACTAGGCTAAGAGCTACACTAAAATCATCAGGTACTTGAGTTTTATTCATATCTAGTGCTACATTTATAAAATAATCATTAAAAACATTAGAATCAATATAAGACTCATTAGATTGCGATTCTGTGCTTTTTTCAGCTTTGATAATATTCCATGCAGCTTTACATTTATTTTAGACCTCTTAATGTAATCTTCATTTGCCAATAGCTTTTCTTCCTTAATCAAGGCTTTATACCGTTTTTCTAGCTTCCTTGTACACTGATTTAGCCAACAGTTCTCTTTCTGTACCTTTACTATTTTTTAAATTGTCATAACAAACTAAAACAAAACTTCTAAAATTCTTAAGTTTTGGCGTAAACCATTGAATATTTGGCCTTTTTGAATTTTTAACTATAACTTCTTTTAAATAACATGTTTCTTCATATAAACTAGTCAATAAATTAATAAAATAAGAAAATGCCTCGTCAACAGTATAAAAAAAACTTAAGCCTAGTCCAATCTACTTCAAGAAGTAGTTTTTTAAAACTATCAATGGTGATAGGCGTCATCACTCTTATTTTTTTGTACATGTCATTCGTTTTTACAGCACATTGTATGTTTGTCAGATTAGATTTATATAAGCTAGCTAAGATGCCAGCATGGTCAGACAGTGAGGTTCTACTACTTTACATTTAAGTTTTCTTGTATTTATATTAGTGATAATGTTGCCTAAACATGCCTCTCCTCTTGTGTTTTCTAGGTTCAAGCAATACATATTGTAAGTGCGTAATAAATTAAGAAAAGGACTCCTTTTCAAATCTCCTGACAAAACTATGGTTTCTTTGTATGTTTTTGATAAAAATTGTAAAAGTGTATCTAGTAAACAGAAGAAAATCTTAATATCAGAATCAGGTGTGCGATAAATAGTTACAATTAAGAAATTTTCTTTTTTTAGTAAAATTGCTGAAGCTTCAAATACAAGAGGAAAACAATAATTTTTCCAAGCTAATTATTTGAAATTCCATCCCTACCCTGGCATATACACTGCTTCCTCCTCTTATAAGGGGAGGTGTTCTACAATAACTACTGGCTAAATTAAAACCTAGTGGAGGATATAAAAGTAATTCCTCCTCAACAAGCCAATGTTCATTAATTGTTATTATGTCGATAGTTATATTAAGTTCATTTATCCAAATATTTAACATGTCTAGTTTATTTTTGATCGACTGGATATTCAAATGAACGATATTAAATCCCATGAAGTCTGTTACTGTATTGTCATCAGTGGCGAGGCGGGTGGCGACTTGGGACTGGAGATGGTGAGTTTCCCGAGTTGTTGACTTTGTTTGTTTGGGCTGACTGCAGCACTGGCGATTCAGTACTTAGAGATGATGTGGGTCGCTTTTCTGGATTGTCTCTTACTGCTTGTATTATTTCATGAGCCAGCCACCTTTTACCACTAACACTAAGGTGTAAACCATGTCTAGTATGCAAGTGTTTATTTGCTTTACTGGCTTCAACTAGTGTCACATTAGGATACTTCTCAGAGAGCTTCTTCAGAATTTCATTGGTTTTCTTTGTCTCTTCATTAACACACGCCCACTCAGCCAGGTCATACCGATTAGGCAAGTCACCAAAACTACATTACTTGTGTAACATTTTGCCATTTCAAGAGCTTTTGTAATGTTATTAATGGCAACTTGAGATTCGTTTTTTAGCAACATCATTTGCTCCACACATGAGAACAAGTACATCGTCATTTGAACAATTTTCTTTTTCGAAGTTTATCATGTTCAGGACTTGTTCACTCTTTCCTCCAGGTTTTACATAACCTATAGCCTCAAATGAGTTTTGAATATTATTAATATTCCAAGCAATATCCCTTCCATGACTGTCTGAACAAAGTAGCAATTTCTTTTTTGTAACAATGTTTTGTACTTTAAACTTGAACATTCTCAGCATCAATATTCTGGAGTTCGTCTTCATAGTCGTCCGTGTCAGAAGAAAGTACTTCATAGTAATTGAAGGTTGAAATTGTACTTAATGGCTGCTTTTTTATATGCATTTTGCCTTTAGAAGGATTTCTGATGTTCTTGCTCACGACATTTGAGAAGAGTTCTTTTTCAGATGTCGCTACTGGAGTGTTGTGAGGTGTTTGAATATTCTTTACGAGAGGCAAACTTTTTCTTCCAGACTGCCATTCTTTTCCTACATTTACATTCATTTGGTCCAATAAGGCCTTTAATTTTCTTTCAAGTAACAAGTTCTTTTCTTCCTTTTCTAAGACCAAAATTTCTAATCTTGAACTATGACTTCTTAATTCTGTAATTTCTTCCTTGGCAAATGTAAGCTCTTCATTCAATGTCTTAATTACTTCATTCAAGTTTTCTATTTCTGAAGTTAGGTCCTCATTTATATTTTCAACATCTTGGTCTTCTTTGTAGCTCAAGTTAATTAAGTTACATTCATTACAGAACCACAATGTTTGTGTTTCTCAATTTGTTTAAACCCTTCTTGTTTTAAGTCTGTACACTTCAGATGAAACCATTTTGAGCAGGTTCCTTTACACAATACAGCGTGACATTTACCAACATTTCTTGTACATTTTCCACAAGGATATTTAGGCATTTTTGATACTTTATTTTTAATCTTGTTAAAAAATAAATAAATAAAATATAAAATAACAACAATATTTATTTTTACTATTTTTGTATTAATATAATCAATATAAATTTTTTAAATTAAATTAATAAATAAGAAAAGCAATTTATTAGTTTAAAAAAATTTACAAATAATAAACACAAAAACAAAACAAAAAATATATTAATTATTAATAATAATTTGTTATTTTGACTATCAAAAAGATTCACCACCTCCAGTTGGATTCGATCTAAGGACCTCAGGTTTACTGAATACAGACTCAAGCACTGAGCTATACAACTTGATAAGAGTGTCAGGAGATAAGAGTCTGTTTTCCTTCAGCTACACAAGAACAAGTATATACAAGAACTCTTTAGCAGGTTTTATTTAATCCAAGCAAAGAAGTTGTTGTTATTATTATTATTAGCACACTGATAAAAATTGATATCCTTGCACCAAGCCTATTAATAAAATGTGCTTTGCTAACAAAAATTTTCACAAATTACAATTAAAAATTCACAAACCAAATTTCTTGTTTTATAGTTTTTAGGTTATCAAAACAGTCTAGAAATAATTATTGAATTATGTTTAACAGTTTTTGTAAACTATTACTCAGTAAATTAGTTTACAGTTTTAAAAAATACATTAACAATGTTTTAAGCACTTACAACACTAAATTCCACTATTAAACTAACTAAATAATAGAGCTCACTCAAGTCCTGTTTCAACTCAAAGCAGACGACACTTTCACTCGGGATCAATGAGGATAATTGCGATTACCATTCCCCTTCGACTTCCTCGTCGGTCAAAATAGTATCCAGGTTGGTGGGTTTGGGATCTGATGCAGACGAAGCTAAGGTTAGTAATGAAAATATGATTTTGTTAATAGGGGTGAACAGCCAGTTTGTTGGTCTGAAGAACAAATTGTTGAATTTAAAGCTAAAAATCCATGGTTAATTGTGAACAGAGAACTAGGTTGCAACGTTGCCGTAGTGTGAGTACTCTAGGTGCAGAGAAAACGAAGGGCCTAAAGATTAGCGAAGAGTGGGTTTTAGGAACTGTTACCGCTTATGGAAACAATAAAAAAGACCAGCAATCCTCTCTTAGGAAAAAGATATTTTTACACCGTGGGTCTCGAGCTCATTCTTTAGCTGAAAAAATACTCATTGAAGCTAAGAAAGATACAATGAAAAAAGCTGTTGCTTCTATGCATAAAGAGCAGCAGATTGTAACTGAGCGCATTTTCCGCACGGCTTATAAGCAAGCTAAACTAAATAGGCCATTTTTTGAGTTTGAAAAACTGAAATTGATCTTCAAATAAATGAATGGCTTAGATAATGGGGCGAATCCTACATTCAAATGTTGCTTGCTCCAATATAATTCATCATATTTCTGATGATAATGAAATCAGACTTGATAAATGGCCTAATCAAGTCAGACTCTAAATTTTCCCTGCTTTTGGATGAAGCCACTTCAGTTTCAAACAAAAAATGCTTTGGTGGGTTTATATCAGAACTGTTCTAAAGGGAATGCAAAACCCTGACAGTGTTCTTAACACTTTTTGAGCTAATAAGCACAACATCAGCTGGTATATTACAAGAACTTTTAAATCAGTTTACAAGCATAGGTCTAAGCTTTGAATTCATGAAAGACCATATGATTGCTCTAACTTGTGATGGTGCTTCAGTGCTACTAGGCAAGAAATCTGGCCTTGCTATACAGCTTACTGAAACGTTCCCCAACTTGTTCATTTGGCATTGTTTGAACCATCGTTTAGAGCTTGCCGTGCACGATGCCCATAGAAGAAGTAAGCTGGAATCAATCATTTTAAGATATTCATGGATAAAAATTAGAAACATGTTTAGTTGTTCACCGAAAAACAGCAGGGAGTTGGCAGAAGTTGCTAAAGGACTAGAGGAGCAAATGTTTGAAAATCGGCCGTGTTTTAGATACTCGTTTGGGTAGCCTCCAGCTTGGCGGTGAAGCAGTTTGGACAGATTTTAAAGCTTTGTACAATCATTTCATTGAAGCATCTGAAGACAAACAAAGGGACTCGAAGCAACGTTCAACTTAACAAAGGGCTTTGTAGTACATTATCTTCTACAAACTTTTGTACACAACCTGGCATTGATGTTCGATGCTCTAGAAGTTATCGGATTTGTCCTTACAGCTTCAAAAAATCAAGCCTCAACCTTATCCAAGCCCACAGTGATGTAACACTGTTAATCAAAGTGTTTGAAACCGAGTTGAAAACATGGGTAGACGTTCAGTGGAAGCTAAAATTGCTATTGACGATTTGATGTTTCAAGATGTTTAAACTTTGTGTAAGATCAAGATACCCAGTATTCCAGAAAAACAGTTCTATCGAAGCCTCGCTAACAACTTGACTTCAAGGTTGCTATCATCATCTTCAAATGCGGCTGAAACACTACACCAAAATCATGAAACATCAAAGTGATCCACCCCATGTATTGGCCAAAAGACTTATCCATCACCTACGGAGAATGTGAGATCCAGCGAATCTGCGATAGATTTAAGATTAGCAGCTATCAGGATATAATTAGAGACTTCAGACACTTCAAGCAGGGACTGAAGCCTATGTTAAGTGGAGGAGAAAACCTACTATTCTAGAGCAACCGCCGTGTTTAAGAAACTGATTTTCCTATCATAATAGTATTGCAGTTCTGCTGAATGTGAACGTGGGTTTTCTGCAATGAATCTAATTATGTCTCCTCTTTAGATCTTCACTCTACATTAGCACTGTTTGCGATTTATTGCGGATCAGGCTCCTAGGACCTCCTGTGGCTAGTTACAATCCCGAGCGACACGTCAAAAACCTGGCTGGCGAAGGGACACCAATTACACTTTGACACCAAGTTCAAAACAACGAGGGCAGAAAACTTACCATGAAGACAGCATTGCATTGTGGGAACTTTTTTCCTAAATATGTTGTTTTTAAAAATCTTTTAGATTTAGAACATATAAGAAAGTTTTCATTATTAAATAACTAGCCTATGCCTAACTTATATTTGTTGTGAACTCGAACTCAGTTTTCTGAGTTCTTTTTTGTACTTACAGTTAGTTTTGTGTATTGTTGTTTTGTTTCTTTTGTAGTTTTCACTTTAAAATATTAACAAACAACTAAAACTAAGTTTACCAACAGTCTTGGCATTGCCTTACAATAAACTACTACAAATCCGTACATATTTGTTAAATAACTAATAAGCAAATAAAATAATCAACCTTAACTTTTTAAAACTACACTAAATTTTAAAAAATGAAACCGTTGTTTACTCCACTCTGTGTTCATTTATTTTGTGTGTAATTAAACGCTTCCTTTTCCTTTCCAAGAAGTTGGTTTATTTGAATGTTATTAATATTGTTTTGTATTGTAAAAAGTATGCAATTTTTTTGTTAAAAATATGCAAATAATAAAACCTGTTAATTTTAAAACTACTGTAATGTGTATAAAAAATAAACCGTGAATAAGTGTAATTATTTGTTTTTACTTTTACCATTCATTAAAATAAAACTGTGAATAAGGCTCAATTTGTTTGTAAAATGGTCAATACCAAACCAAATATTTCAAAATTAAAGTATTCAACGAAGGTGTTCAATGGAGTAGAGTAGAGTGAGAGTCAATAATTTAAATTCATTGGTTTCTTATTAATGAATCAAACCATTGGGAAATTTAAAGTAGGCAACAAGGTGTTAATGGAGTAAGTAGAGTAGAGAGTAAACTCAATTAATTTAAAATTCATGTTTTATTTTCTTACATCCTAATCAAAGAAAATAAACAGCATTAAAATATCACTTGGTATTTTATAAAAATGAATTATTATTTGTCTGGGTGGCCTATAAAACAAAGGTTTACAGTTATAATTTTCAAAAGTTTTCCTGGGTGAGGGCCCCCCTCCTTTCCTGGGGTGTATTCCATACCCACCGGTCTGAGCTTCCCGCTTTAAGAGTTCCCACACCTAAAATTTTAGAAATTAAGCACTGCCCATACGATAATATTACCCTTATACCCTTAGTACATTAAACTATTCTGCCCGTTCGGGAAAACCTTAGTCAACTGCGGTTAGAACACGGGCAAGATTTATAACCGTCTAGTACTACTGGAGTCATACAGTAGCCGTGTCGTCCTTCCGGCTCAGTGCCCAACATTTCCAAATGCACGCTTTCATACAATTTAGACGATTTTAGTTGTTTGAGCGCTGTACCTTGCAGTGTGAATTTGTTTTGATTTTAGGTTGTGTTTTAGCTGTGTCTTCTGTTTGTGTGTTATAGTAGCTTATTTTAGCTTATCTAATATTATGGAAGGAACTGTCGTTGAAATTTTGATATCGCTAGTTGAATCAAATGGTATTTATTTAGTGGAATTCGTCAAAATAAGCAACTGACATACAAAAGTATTAAAAATGTTTTGTTGTAACTTCTCGGGTTTTAAAATAATACGTAGAAGGTCCTGAATTCCTCACGTCTCTGATTAATTGGACGAAAACAGAATCGATTGCACCTTTTCTTTTCCGCCGACGAGAAAGTGGCCATAATGCAATGACGTGGTCACGATCCATATTAACAAGGCCGCATCTTCAACAGAACTGAAGTGTTGTTTTAGATTTGTCAGATTGTCTTTTTCCTGTCCAGGTGTAATCGTACAGTGTGAAAATCAACTACTAGGATTTAAAACCGTCCGGGTTTTCTATGGACGGGTAGAATCGTGTAATGTGCAAAGGACCTTATGTTATTAACCGTGTGTCAATTGTGGGGTGGTGTTCCCCACAATCCCGCATCTCACTTGTCACCATCTGACCCTAACAGTGTAAGCCACGCCTTGGACATCACATAGCACCAGGGGTAAATAATTGCATAATATTTGTGTATTCAAGATATTAGACCGGAAAAAACTGTTGCAATCGTTGAATTTAAGTTACAAAAACTCACATACAAAGAAGAAATGGAAAACAGTTCAAATAATGTTCTACAGTATTGAATACTAGTTATATATATATATATCAAGTTTTTTTTATATCATAATCGAACATTACTTAAAATGTTAATAAAGTTTACAAGTTCGAGTGCTTAAAAAATTTATTACTTTTGAGGATTTAATAAAACTCAAATATATACTGTATAGTGTTTGAATATTAACACAGAAACACTGCTGGATCACTTGGTCTACAATTCAGTGGCGTAACACATTTAAACATTAATTTTATATTTACAAATCTGTATTTTCATCGAAGCATAGCACATTTTATAAGTAGCACTATATATAAAAGTGAATTTATTTAAATGGCTGAGAATTATTCACTTCAATTAAATATATATATATATATACACACACACACATATATACATACATACATACCCGTTTTCACCCTCACATACTATTTTTCTTCTGTTTGTTGGTTTCCACTAGCTGGAAATAATAGAGCTCCTGGGGTTCTCTAAATTGCTTGCCGCCATTTTAATTCTGGAGCTGTGTTGAGTTTCGTTCAACGAACATTAGATAATGGATTTGTGAAAAATTTTAAATAATTGTAATGAACATCTAACTACGTAGAATCATCTTTATTTGCTCATCGTTTGAGCCAAATAATCTGAGCTAATGGTAAGTTCCTTGTGTTAGTATTAGTATGTCATAGTGACATGTCTTACAAAAATAAATCTAGTACAGATTGCCCTAGATTTTCAGTTCAACCTATGATAGTGAGTAGTTCAATTTATTCAAGTTTATACTGTTTCATTTTGGTAATTCAACGCAATGCATTGTTTCAGAGTTGCTCTTCAAAGCCAAATTAGAATTCAGAAAACTTATATTAACATTTATTTTATCAAAAGTTATTGCCTGTTGTAATAGGAAAATTGATCTAGCCTGATGGCCTCACTTGGACAGGATGCTGAGATGTGTTGACATTTTCTTTAATTAGTGCATGTAGAATTTTTAATTGGTAGGCTTATTTCTAAGGATTAAAAAAGTTACTACTTTTTGCTAAACATGTATTTAACTTATAGGTAACCAATTTGATTTGTACATTCCTTGTTTCATAAGGAGTTGCACCCAGAGATAATCTGGGGGTGTTTATGACAGACATTATAATTAACAGGTACTGGCCTAGACCTTAACTATTAGTTCTCGAAATAAGGTTCTAGAATTTTTCTTCAAAGGTTTTTCTAATGACACTGACTAATGGGATTTTTACTGTAATAGCCTAAGGTACAATGGACTGCAGTTTAATAAGCGGCACAATCCGATCATGAATATCAAATGATATCCAATTATCAATATTTATGACCCTCCAACCATCTAAAAATATTGAATATTAATTATGGAACCAAGTAACGTAATAAATATTTCAAAGAACAATTTAGATTTCTGGGTTTAAATCTTACAAATTAGGCCTAACATAGGCAGCCTATATAAAATATAAATTCAAAGATAATTATAATTAATTTAATTAAGAGCAAAACAATACCATTTACTTACTTTTAACTATTTTCAAGGACAAACATGACTCCTTGTGAAATAAAGAACACATCCTACGTCATTGTTCTTGCTATTAGTCAATAATCAAACACTTTATTTCACTTTGAATGTATTTCGAATCTTTACTTTGAATACATTTTGAACGATGTTAAAGTGAATTAAATTTCAGGTTTTAAAAACTAGTATAGAGAAGCTATGCTTTGATATGTAATAGAAATGTATATATTTCAAATTGTGTAAAATAACTGTGTGTAAACTACTCTTGAGTCGTGTAATACTTGCAATTAGCCTACTTCACAGGGTGTACATTTGTGAGAGCATTAAAAAATCCTCAATAGATCACCACGAATAATCATTACTTCTCGTCGATATGTATATTCTGCAAGATGATCAACAATTTAATCAATTCTGACACTAGTTTTAAGGATTTCTTTGTAGCCTAGCTCTCTCCAATTAGATTCTATAGTTTGGGTGTTTGCAGAAGTTAGTGAATCTACAAAGTTTATATTTAAAACATTGCTCAATGTTTAAATATACATTTTGGGCCAATATCTGCATATTCATTGCCATTGTTTCTCTCGTCACCAACCTACTACATAAGAAAAATAATCTACTCAGCACGTAATAAAATAAAAACAGCTGGCAATGATGAATAAATATCGAAAGGGCAAAGTTTTATTTGATAGTATTATTAGTTAAAATCGACAATCGTGATTCAATTGTGGTGGTGGCCGCTTATTATACTGCAGCCAACCTAATGCGATACTGCTTTATAATGCGATTTTGTTTGTTGTCTTTTAATTTATTTGTATTGAGCTTGTTATCCCTTTGAGTGCCGCAGCGGTTTTCTATATGATATGCATAAAATGCCGAGCGAAAATGCGTGATTCTGCAAGGGTCTGGTTAAAAATTCATAACAAATTTATTGGTATAATGTCTTGGGTGTTTGTTTTTTTTTAGATAAATATATTTTCTTTATACATATAATACATTGATCACTTATTTAACGGGTACTTTGGGATTATACCAACCACACCAGTATGAAGAACACAAAAATATAAATTTATAGAAATAGACATGATAGAACGAAAAAACAACTCTTTAATTGCAAAATTACAAACTTACAAGCATTTCCAGGTATTGTGATCGGTATTTTTGTCGCTGTTATCTTATCGGTATCAATTTACAAAATCGTGACCATGGAAAGGTATGTTAATTTTTTTTTCCTGAAAACTACAATTTTTCCTGAAAACAATAGTGAAGAAAATATTCGTCGGCAACGAAAATCAAAGGAGTTACGATTTTTTGAAATCCTCTGAAAACTCTGTTTTTGACAGTACCTCTGGCAATTTTACTGAAATGATGACGTTAATCCTGTCAACGATGCCTGCCCGCTGCGCAGTGCTGCGCACTGCTTGCTCTTTTAGAAAAAAAATTAACTCGAGCTTGCAAAAGTCGAATCCCAGATCACGTGATGCCCCTGATCCTTAACCCTCCAAGTGTTGTTCGACAAAATTTTGTCGGTTATTTTCCATCCTTAATGCAATAATGGCCGAAAGGCATCAATATAATACAATGATATACTTTCCCCCCAGTTTATATGCACCTGTGATAATAATACTTGGCTATAAATGCCCAACCCATGAAAAAAAGTCCATTTTTCATGGTCACGGTATTGTAAATAAATACCATCTTATCTTTCTGGAGAATCCCGATTACGGCAGGCCGCGCGGCATCACATGATTTGCACTGTACATAATTGCCTTTCCATTACAATTCAATTTATATTTCTGATCAGCCCCTCTAGAATTTGATATTTTACTGATAGGTACTATCTCGAGGGATGTTTTTCTTTCCTTGACATCAGCGCGGGGCAGCACCTTCGGCCGGAGGCACTCGCATTTTGGGTGGCGGAATGTGATCAAGAATAAAAACAAGTTTTGAGTGTTTTTTCAATAAAGAGTTTAGTTTTAGTTTGGTAATGTTCGTTTTTGTTGAATTTTTGTGTTTGGAGAAATGTAGAGGTAAAACACGGAAGTACAACAAAGCGACGAACCAGCTGAACGGGCGGCGAGACTCTGCAATCACGTTATCTACTAGACCACTCGACTTTGACCTCTATCTGAGGATGGGGAGGGGTTTGCGATAAGACAATTCCTGTTTTATATTGACGAAATATTGTTCTACGCTAATCTAGTAATCAGTAGAAGCAAAATGTCAAATAACGATTCATGTCTGGGTGTGGTCGGTATAATCCCAAAGTACCATTTAACGTTTTTATACAAATAAAAAAAAATCATTAACAAAAAGTTTATGAGCAAAAACATTTTGTTTTTAATTTGACACAACTTAATGTTATTGAAATATATTTTTTTTCACTTTTAGTTATTCTATCTTATACTCCTTTTAATTCTTTACAAAAAGTCATATAAATTTTTTTTATACTTATAAATAAAGTTTGGAAAATAAATATGAAAATATGAACCACTACAAAACTAGAACTTTTCTAACCTAACCTAACACTCTGTGTATTGTCTACATTGCTAATGCTTAAATCTAATGCCTGCAATACTAGGTCTTCCTTTTCAGCAATGTGTTTACGACTCATTGTTTATAAATATCACTGAACAAACACAAAAAACATAAAAACTATACAAAAGTATTTAGTAAAGTTCTAGCTGATTATGATCGCCGCAATTCACGGTCGTCATTGTTCTACTTACACACAGACTAGAACAACATACACACAAACAAAATAATTTGAAGAACTAACACTACAAACCCATTTACACTTAAAAACTTTCAATATCATATGTTAAATAAACAGCAGCGCAAACAAAACATGTGACGGGTCGTCCGCATAGCGGTCGATTCTAAACTCGACTGACGCACTCACTTTACAACCGCTTTAAAAATCAGAAACTAAACAGAATGCAACAAAACCTACATCAAAAGTTACGTTGAAGCCTTTGGAATGCGTATGTATAATCATTGAGCCAATTTAGATAAATACTATATAAAATTTATGCGTTACTGCAGAAGTCGCTAAGAGCGATTCTGGCATTTCTTGCATATAATGCGGGATCGCTGACAGCTATGCTCCGGCACTCAAAGGGTTAAATAGGAAAAAATTACGCTTTGACTTTTTTTACTCCCACCAATTTATTAATAAAGCCCTTGCCCTATTATATAAATGTAATGTAAAAATATATTGACAGTTTGATAAATGTGAAAGTAACAGCCGGAGCTGTAAAATTTGAGTTTCGCGTTATTAACTTATAGGAAACGTTCTACTGACTAAAACAGTATAAAGTTTTACAGGGTGGAAATGAGAAATATCAAAGTTGTAGAACATGGAAAATGGAACCCCTTTTGGCGTCATGTGACCTTTTGTGGCCGTGATTCAACCTCGTGATGACGTCATCGGATACGCTGCCATCTTTGAAATATATATTTTTGTTTAGGAGGATGAGCAGAACACGTTAATAACGTCAAATTCATGATTTGCAGGGTCAGCCTTTAACCTCATAGATACCAAGAGTTTGACCTAAATCTATTCATCCAGGGAGACTAATTTTTTTAAATATTGGAAGTGGAATTCCTTTTCTTCCACAGCTCATTGTGTAATGGTCATCATTGACCTTTATTTGTCTTGTTATCTGTTGGAGTAATCCACACCAAAATAGTCCAATGACATTTGTAGGGGTGTAGTAATATTGTTGCTAACCACTACCTTTTTCCCAATGACGTGGGATTTACTGTTTGATTTACATGTCTGTAAAACAGATGAATGAAATGAACCGATGTATGCTTGTTTATTGTTAATTGTATAACACATTAAACATGTTATTTAAAGTTAAATAAACACAGTAAACAATTAATAATGTTTACAAATTTATCAAATAATTACAACATATCACACAAGTATCTATGAATAAACATTGGAAAATACCTTTTAAAATATCAACCATTACTGAAATCGTGTTGGTTTGTTCAACGTCGTCTAAAGGTTGTTTCACACTTACATCCATGGACATCTGCATATGGGAATAATTTAAAAAAATTGTTTAGCATGCAAAAAATGGGGCCATTGATACTGACTAATTGGATACTGACATGGACGTCTTGGATGGATTGCTTGCATAGTGATCGGCTTTCAACATCTATGTGTATGCATAATCAATGTTGAATTGGTGTAGAAAGGAGGAAATGTGTGTTGAATACACTCTCTTCAAATCTGTTCACAGTTAGTTTGAATTAGCATTTCCATGGAAGTCAATTGGCACTGTAACTTCTAATTCCAGTATTAAAAGGCCTTCATGTTGATTTAATGATTTATGACAGTTGTAAACAACTTCAGACTGAGAAAAGAAATAGTTGTTTTGCTTCTTTGTGGTCATTGAGAAATGGTGATCTGTTGTCATTAGGTATTTTCTGAATTCCATTATTATATTTGAAGTGACTTCTCGTCCAAAAGTTTTCATATTTTTTATTTGTGTTTATAACATTATATAAATTAATATAATGTTCGTACAGAAAAAGTATCTTTAGGTTTAGTAGGTAAAAAGTATTAACAAAACTTCAAACATTATTTCTTAACTTGCATCGTTGAAGTTACCGTGAGAATTTGTTATGGGTTGGACAGCATGTTATGGTAAAGACACAAACACATTCGATAAATACTGTTGTCAACCTGTACCTGATCCCTTGCCACAAACAGTTAATTAATATTACTTTATTTTTAAACTCTAAATAGTTATATAGATTACAAAATTATAAATTAACCCTTTTGGAACCATTACAAAAAATGTCCTTTGTACTGAAATTGTACACTGCCATTTTAGGGATATGCTCCAAACTGCATAGAGGCCTATGTTTTCTTAGAGTTGTATAAAAATTATGACTAGATAGAAAGTCCAATAAAGATACAAAGCAATTTTTACCTAAATCTACAGAAATAATGCTTCAATAAAAAAAATGTTAACCTTTAAAAAATATTAAATATTTACAATATAAAACATACTGGGTTTCTTAAAAAGTCCCCCTCCCCCTATTAACTTTCTTATGAATAGAAATGGAGTGATTTACTTTGGGGGATGTTTATATAACCAACGGAGGAGTTTTTCATGTATGAAAATTTTAGATCCCCTCACTCCACCCCAAATATTGGGTGTTTTGGAGATAAGTAAACATTTTAAAATAAGAATCACTAGCGGCAAGTGATACTTCTTTTTGAAGGTATTATAAGAAGAAGAATGGCACAAACTAATGGTCTCTAATGTTACTCTATCAAATTTGATTGCCAATTAATGTTTGAATTGTTTTATAAAACCCCCACAAGTTATATTTAAAGTTATTGTAAGGCAGATAAAAATTCACCCATTAGTTAATTTGAGAACTTAACGACACGAAATCATAAAAAAAGTTATTACAAGAATTATTAACAAACATCAACAACCAAGAATAACATTTCATTTATTAGTTTTTGTTTTGTCTGTCTGAGCTCAGTAGTAGAAAGTCCTGGGAATACCATTGGCTGGTTTTGCCATGTTATCTCTTATTATTTACCAGTTAGTACATAAGACACATCAGTCCAGTTATTGAGTCCCCTGGTAACCATTAAGAGATATCATTTAAATCACTTCATCTCTATTCATAAGAAAGTTAATATAAGAGGGGGGGAATGTGACTTAAATGACACCCGGTATACAAGAAATGAAAGTTTTTGTAAAACATTAGATGATACAAAATATTCATAAATTTCCAGAAACCTACTAGAAGTTCCGGACTTTATTATTATATCATATAGTACATTCTTGTTGCGACTAAGTACTCAATTCATGGCATTATATGGCAAACTATCAATTGTTACTGGTCTTTCTCTTTCACTGTCTCTTGTTGTGATTTGTTTCATAGCAAAACAAACTAGACCTATGCAATTATTGTTTGTCAGCACGCTCTGCCAGCTACTGCACAGTTTTTCTAGTTGCTTGTTTACATCTTGCTGCTTTTGTGTGTTTTGCATCTGACTTACAAAAACATACCTATAACACAAATTAAAATATTAAGTAAATAAAATTAAATTACCTTTTAGGGTTTAGATGTCTAGGATACTTTGATTTATTGAACTGTCTGATCATAAACTTTTGAGTTAAAAAGGCAAATTGATCGAACTTCCACATATAGAGATCCGCATGGCTAGAACTTGGAAGTAACATAGAGTTACAATTCTGCACTTTGATTATTGAACTTTAGTATTCATTACAGCACCACGTAGTTCATATTTTGGGTTTTGTACACCAAACTTGCTGGGTTTTTTGTATCAAGTTAAAACATTTCTCATCATGTTCATGAGCACTTTAACTAAATTAAAATAAACATTAAAATCTGTATAATGGCTTAAATAGTTATAAACAATCAGTATTAACATTTAAATTAAACATCTGTTTATTATTTTAAAGAAATCTGTTTTATATTAGAAATATCATTACTCTAATTATTGGTTATAAATTATTGATCATTTAGAGTTCCACAGTTCCATGTCGTCATCAAAGCGCTGTGCCGCAAGCCACGTCTTAATTGCTGGAAACAGGTGGTAGTCGCTGGGTGCAAGTCTTGGACTTTAAGGCGGATTTGGAAACACCTCCCACTTAAAAGCATCTAGGACTTCACGAGTCCAATTTGCCATGTGTGGTCGGGCGTAGTACAAAAACGTTCGAACCTAATTGTCCTCTGCGCATGTTTAGTATTGCAAGGTTTCACAATACCTCGCAGAATTCAAGATTGTCACGTTCTAAGAAATCAATAAGAACTCCTTTCCTGTCCCATAAAACAAGTGCTATAATCTTCCGTGCTAACATTGTTTCCATGCATTTCCTTGGTTTTTTGGGGAAGTGTGTGGGTCCCCACTCCATAGACTAATTTGGTTTCGCAATTCACGTATTTTAGTCATGTCTCGTCTCCTGTAATGATTTGATTGAGCAGCGAGTCACTATATTTTTTGTAAGTGTCCAAAAATGCCACCGAAGTAGCCATTCGCTGATTTTTATGGATTTCTTTTAATATTTTCGGTACATATCTTGCTCAAAATGTTTGAAAACCTAATTTCTGCTTCACTATTCTGTGTAACAAATGGCTTGTAATTCAAGGAAAACTAAGTAAGAGTTCTGTTATTATGAATTGGTGGTCTTCTTTAACCTTCTCATTGTCTTAAGAGACAATTTCATTGGTCACAATACTTGCCTGTTCCCTTTGTTCGTCATTATGCATATTAGTTTGGCCATTTTTAAACCTAATGCACACCTCTAGTAATCACATGTCCCCATAAACTTTACAGAGTTGGCGATAAATCTCAATTGGTTTATTATGCTTAGCTAACAAAAACCGTTTTACCGACCGCACTTCACAACTCATGAGAATTTTAATAGCGTGACACTTATTTTAAACTTCTATTGTAAAACAACAAAGAGGGAAAGTAACCTCTTACTAGCACGGCTGGATACCCACTGAATGGAGAAATGCCCTGATATCAAAATCAGGGCTTATGCTCATCGCATAATCAATTTTCGGGATAGCCCTAGTACATTGTACCTGAAATGGTGTTACTGTGACCTAGCAGTTAGAAATTACCCACATTTTGAAAAGAGGATTTTATGTCAGGATACACATTTTGTTCTTTTACTTATATTTCCTTATTTATGAATATTTTATCCTTTAAAATTTTAAAATTGAAACTGTATTATTATAATATAATTATGTTTATACAAATATATAACCAACACTTAATAAAAAAAAAAAAACACTATACACTTTAAATTTTTAAAAAAAGTTGAAAGAAAATGTTTAACACATGTTTTTTAACATTTAAAAAGAAGTATATAACCTTTTCAAAATATACCTATAATGTAAAAAAATTAAAAATGAATAAAACAAAGCAAACATTTCAGCTCTTGGTCTTGAATAAGCGGATTTATGATCGTTTAAACAAATGTTAGCAAATTAGTGAGTTTCTCCAAGCCGTTTTTCAGTTGTAACTTGTCAAGTTGGTATCTTTCAGACAGCAAATTGACTTTGTGCTTGGTGGTCATTGCGCTCTAAGTTGCATATGTCTTTGGTTGTAAAAAGTTAAATAGATTGATCCAGACAAAGCTGTTTTGCAAACATATTTGCTGTGAAGGCAATCGGAAAGATACCTAGGGTCTTGGAAGTCTAGAAGTTTGATCCTGTAAAACCCAAGCCCACTCCTCCATCTTTTATTGATCTACTCCATGTATCAGATCTGTGCTCTCTTCTAAAATGAGAGACTACTTTACGGCTATGCTTGCTGTTCTGTAAAATCACCTGGAAAAGATGGTCAAAGCAGAACTTTCGACATAGTGTCCGAACAATATGTAAAGATATATGAATTTTATAGATTATTTATTATATCATATGGCCAGTCAAGTAACTTGGGTTCATCCCTTGATGTGATCTTGCAGTATTAGGGACCGACTTGGCCTTAATGTACAGGTAAAGGAAAGACAACCTATACAAGACTTAAAGAGTTGCAGTAGGACTGAAACACATGGCTAGATGCTGAACACCATGTAGCACAGTCTTTGTTGCTTTATGCTCCACCTTTTGCCACCAGACAAAGCAACCATAGAGGATCATGGGTCTAACAATGGTGTCATAAAGCCAAACAACAAACTGAGGCCACATGCACCCAGTTATACTGATACTGCAGAACTGTTTGCTTGTATAGAAAGCAATTTCCTCTAAGAATGTAATGTACTGTCAGCTGTACATATACTAGTTTTGGTGTAGGTCAGAATGTAAGGATATAATAAGGATTAAAAATACCATATTATAAATTTATTTGTTTTTCATCTTAATCTCTTTAATTGGTACTAATAATTTATTATTTTAGAGTCTAATCTCAAGGTTGTTTTTAAGCGTTTGTGGTGTAATTTCGATACTCACCAAAACTATCGTGACTGGCAATAGGTCCTTTAAGGACATTCCTATATCGGTTTCGTTATAGGAATTATCTGTATTGATTGACTCCAATACAATATTATCTCCAATATATTGAGATATAAATTGATATCTAAGGATTTAAAACATTTAACCAAGTATTTACTGTAGCAAACCATAAAAAAAAAATTATATGGGTATTCTCAAATGTTTTACAAATTTTGATTTTATAACATAAGTTATTTGTAAAATTAATTTGACAATTCTGAACAGCACATGTTGCTAGAAAAATTAGCACTTACAGTACATAAAACAGTATAAGCAGTTTATCTTCCTTCAATGAGGCAACTAGTCTCTTCTCCCAGTACCATCAGTATTTTATCTTTTACCTTTTTATGGCCACCTATTTAGAAACAATATCCCGCTAGTAATACATTGTGATTAAGTTTAAACCAAGCATGATGTACCAGTTTTGAATGTTTTTTTTTAATTTGTCAGTGCAATCTGGTTTAGTACTAATAGTCTATAATGTCGCATGTAGTTTTATTAACTGTTATGATTGTTTGCTTTTTGCTCTTACACTGAATGCTTTTCCCACTTTTCAGTTAAGCTTGGCAATTGGTTGATGCCTTTTGGCTCTTATTTAAAAAAGTCCTGAAATTTTAATGAAATGGCGACTTACAGAAGAAACAAGGTAAGGACTGCTTATTGTTTAGTACATATATCTTAATATTGATAATTTTATTGTAGTGCATGTTTTTAAGTGAACTTAATTTTTAATGTTCTGTGTGTAAAAGTTCATTAAAATAGTACTGAATCGTAGTTGCACCAAGTTTAATTTATTCTTCCTAAGTAATAGAATTTTGTAAGTAACATTTTTGTAATAATCCCTGTCTGATAAGCTTTTAGTGCTGCTTGCATTACATGTCATATTCTGCTTTTGTTATAACAAGCTATTGTAAGTCATAAATTAACATTTTTTTCAAATCTATTGTTTGTAACTTACAACTTTACAAAATACAAACAGGAGTATATATTTTGAACTACATACTCTTATAATATTAACCCTTCCAGTTGCTCATTTATACTGTCAAGCTCATTTTAACTGATGTACAATACGGGTTTTAATTGATATGAAATACACACACACACACACACACACACACACACACACACAAAACACACACACACACACACATGTGCGATGTATAAAGGGGTCAACCCATATTGATGGGATTTGGTTTGAAGGTAGTCCTCATATAGATTAGGGAAATTGTCAGCACAACACAACATACTTTGTCATAAAATGTTGTTTTTTTTTTTTAAATAAAATTCCAAATTCAGCTTTTTTCAAAAAGTGGAATTTTGAAAAAATTTCTATAAATAGTTAATATTTTTGGTAGGCGAGACTAATGGATTCATAACTAATAATAATTTCGAAAAGGATGTTCACAAGTTTATGTTAAAAGCTCATAATGTGTATCCTCACTACCAATTTCATTATTATGGCGATTATTATCATAACTATAATTTGAGTACTTAAAAGAGGGTTACCCCTAAGACAGCAATTTGGTTATATCATTAACAATTACATTACAATTTTTATTATAATTAATCATTACACTCATAAGATAAAAGTAGCTTGTACCAGTCTCTTTGCACATAATGCTCATAAAGACTGACTAGTGAACAAACCGAGCTACTGGCCAACAATTGTGGAGTTATCAACAATTTGGTGTCTAATTGGTAATTGGAATAGAGAGGTTCTGCTCTAACTACTATTTTAAGACATTTATTTAAATACGGTCAAACATTTATGTTATATAAATATTTGTAGCCATAGCTTGCACACTAAATTAAGTAAAACACTTCTATTTCAGTCTGGAGGAAGCCAAAGTGAAGGTGCGAGTAATTCTGCCTCTCCAGCATCTTCAGTTGCTCTGTCTAACCCTAGCTCTGCACAAGGCATCAATAACAATGCTCCGAAATTTGGAACCTTGGTGCCTAATAGAATTTTTGTGGGTGGAATTTCATCAAGCACCACTGAAGCAGAGCTATGCCATCTGTTCTCAAAATATGGTAGTGTCAAAGCCACAAAAATTATAGCTGACAGAGCTGGTGTTTCAAAAGGATATGGTTTTGTCACATTTGATACTGAAGAAGAGGTTAAAAGTCTCATCCAAGATGTAAGTTTTATGGTTAAGTAGTAATTAATGTGTATATATATATATATATATATATATATATATATATTATATATATATATATAGATATATATACATTTCACGTTTCTAGAGGTATAACATTTCAAATGTTCTTTTTTGGTGGGGATATTATTTTTTCTGATTGTATGTTATCAGAAATAATATTTACTAAATTTAATTGTGATTTCAAACTGTGATTTATAAATTTATAAAACTACATAAGATACAGGCAAAAAATGTGGTTGAAGGTGAATGTATGATGATGGAATCGTATACAATTGGTAAAACTGTATGTCAACTCAATCAGACTTTTATCACAAAAAGAAATATATCTGAAGCTAATCTTCATTGGTTGTAATAACTTTATCTTGAGATTGTTCAACATTTTTCATGTTTTTCACCTTAACAACAGTGTTAGTGCAACACTATATATTTTACATCCACAGTTTACCTTCTTTTCAATTTGTTAACTAAAGACTTTTTAAAAATGGTTTAACTTTATGGATTTATTTTGTATATACTGAAAGTGAATGTAGGTAAAAAATATCAAGGTAGTGCAAAATTAAAATTTTTGTATCTATTCCAAGAAGTATAGCAATATACATGTGTTATTACACAGAACATTTGTATTTTGGTTAGGGCATTCCTGATATGGTAGTAACCTCCCAATGTAGGTACTCATTTTGCTAGAAAGAAAGTGCCATTTGCCTAAAAGTCACAAGTTTTATATATCCTATTTCCAACTGTTTAAACAATTAGCAGGTAGTTTTTTTGACCATCCTGTGTATTGGACATTTTACTGAAAAATTGTCAAAGTCGCTTAATAAAGAGTTTAATAATTTAGTTTGTAACGATTTAAGTTTGTATATTAGATCTGTATACGGACAGAAGATATCTGCTCAACCTTGAAATGGATCATCAATACTTTAAATGTGTTTCTCGTTACTTTATGTGCTGCTGAAGTTCATTTACCTAACATTGTATTTACCATAGATAAAATTATCCTTCTCTTAGTAGATGAATTATTGGCAGCTGAAAAACACAATTATGTATATCGGAATCAGTCAGTCCGGAATGCCATACATCCAATCAGCTGTGAAGTAGTGTAATTGTAGATAACTTCAGTTCCAAAGTATATATAAAGAAAATAATGGTTTACAATTTGAGCAATTAATGGTTTAAACTAGTAAAATCAGTAAAACGTTAGATTATGGCTAGTTCAGAGTGTTATGAAGCTAAATATATTAATGTTTTAGAAAATATTTGGATTTAATTTTATTTAAAAATAAATTGTTAAATTTCGTGAACTGACCCTTAATGAAAGCACTTAAAGCGTGGCTTACAGATGTATACATACCATTAGAATTGCGCTAAATATGGCATATGGGAATATCCGTATAGTGTTTTATTTTGGTTCTTTGCTTACATTATAATTTATGTGTCGAAATGCATTATATGTATTGATTTATGTCTTTCGGTAAGCAAAATAAATATATCAGTAACCAGTGTTATATTTTTATTGTCATTTTGTCGTAACGATACATGGCGTGGCATTCTGGTATATTTTTAAAGTGACGCTTTTGTATATGGCGCATCTACTCGTATATCGCTGTTGTCAGTACTGGTAGAGCTCTTTAAAAATCTTATTCATGTGCTTGTTATTTCTTCCAAGAAATAGAAAGTAAAGTTGAATTTTGACAAAAATTATATTTTTGAACAAATTTCTAAATGCACACCGCTATAAGTGTTGCATTCTCTACAGGGCATTTAAAAAAGGACTTTACAACTTTGAAAATTCATATAAATTTTATTAAACAAGGTACAGAGCTGGTTTTGGTGTTATTTTAAAGGAATAAAACTTCAAGTTTTTTTACCTTAAACTAAAGATGTTCTATGTGGCTTCCGTTGGTTATTCTGCAGACATCCCATCGGTAGTCGATTTCTTCCCAGACTCGCACTAGCATTTCAGGTGTAACTTGCTCAGCAGCAGCGTAAATTCATGCACTAAGTTCAGGTAGAGTGGCCGGCAAAGGAGGTACGTACATCATATCTTTTATTAAACCCCAGAAGAAAAAATCTAGCAGTGTCAGGTCTGGGGAACGGGGGGGGCCATGCAATTGGCGCATCATGGCCAATCCATTGACCTGGGAAGCGGTCATTTAGAAAATCCCGGGCGTCAGTCAGATAGTGTGGTGGTGCGCCATCTTGCATAAAGAAAACATTTCGTTCTCGGTCATCCTCATCGATCTCTGGTATTAAAAATTGTTGCAACATATCAAGGTACACTATCCCATTGATGGTTCTCTCTTGGAAAAAAAAGGGGCCGTACACTTTCCTCTTGCTCAACGCACAAAAAAACGTTCACTTTAGGGCTATCACGAACATGTTGTAATGTTTCATGTGGATTTTCGTTGCCCCAAATCCTAAAATTATAAACACACATAACCTTGCCACTTAAGTGAAAAGTGGCCTCTTCAGAAAAGATTATGCTGTCCAAGAAATGTTCATCATCACCCACTCGATTTAACATATCCACACAGAAGTTCCTACGGGCAATCTTATCATTATCTTTAATTGCTTGTAAAAGCGAATATTGGTATGTTTTCAAGTGCAAACGTTTTCTTAACATACGCCAAACCGTCGTATGTGGTACTTGCAGCTCACAAAATGCACGCCGGGTCGATTTCGTAGGGCTATTTATAAAACATTGTCTCACTTGCTCAACGACTTCGTCAGATGTGCTTGGACGACCTGAAGATTTTTTTTTGTTTCACTGAGCACCCTGTTTCTACAAAACATCTATGCCACTCATAAATTGTAGGCCTACTAGGAGGATCTTTAGCGTACTTGGTACGAAAATTACGCTGAACCGTTGTCGCAGACTTCGATTCTTCAAACTAAAACACACAACTAGCACGCTACGGTCCAGTGAAGACAGCCATGTTTAACGTAACTGTCACTAGCGCTTGTGCGGCACGATTAGGCACTAGCGGACTACGCGAGTCAAAACTTGAACTGTTTTCCTTTAAAACAACACCAAAACCAGCTCTGTACCGTGTTTAATAAATTTTATATGAATTTTCAAAGTTGTAAAGTCCTTTTTGAAACGCCCTGTAATGCTATTCACCGCTTTAAGCATTAACGAATAGCTTAATAATAAGCTTGAACAATAATTTCGTGTCGTTTCATATTTAGTTAGCCTATCAAGTACTTAAATTTAACCAATAAATTACTTAATTTTAACCCTTAACCCTTTGAGGTCACATTAAAAATCGCACAAACTGTCCACAGGTCATATTTATTTTCTTCTATGTTACATTATATAAACCAAATGTTTTAAATACTTTTTTCTGTAATATTTTTTATTTTTATAAAGAAAAGTTAATAATTCCAAAAGAGCCTATACATTCCTTTAAAATATTTTGTTTATAGGTAATAATTTATTAAATATTCTAATTTATAACATTTCTAATCTATTCTAAAAAATACAATTTTCAGAAGAAATTCACTGTAATTCGATTCAACCTCACTATCCCGGTCTTCTCAATAATGTGTTGTTAATTATTGAATTCTAATATCACTGTTAACACTCTCAAAATTGTTTGGTTAATTTAAAATTGATCATCATCAATGAAACTTCTGGTAGGATTGGCCATGTTTACAAACACAGCGAGTGCAGATAACATCTGAGGTAGTGTTCTATTTTTCATTTTGTGTACCTCATGTATCATAAATAAAGATCAAAGTAGTATACATTTAACAAAAATAGAAGTCCAAATTGTCTATAACTCACATGCAAAACAACAATAGTTACAAAAAAGTAAAAACACTACAATATCTGGTTAACCTATAGCACGAGCATTCATCAGAAATACCACGTTCGACCTATAGTTGACAGCCGGCCTCAAGCAGTTAAAGTGCTGAAGGAAATTTGGCCTCGGTTCAATAAATAAGCATGCGTTTAGAAATTGTTAAAAATTTCAGTTTTAGCCAAAGTTGAATTTATTTATTATTTCTTGGAAGAAGAAATTACAAACAAAAAAATTTTTTTATAAAAGCCCTACCGTTTTGTATGTATACCCACCATAGACGTGGGCATGCCATACAGTTATTTTCGCATGCCATGTCTCATATTTTAAGATGAAATGTTGATAAAAGAATAGCTGTGTTTTTTTATTGATATTTTATGTTATATGCAATCCAATTTACTTCTCGATGGTTAAAAGTCAATACATTTATGCATTCCTGCACATTCACAGCATTTTCATGAATAATAATGTAGGCCTACACAATAAACTAAAATATGGCAATATGGATATTACCATCTGCCATGTGTTCCACAATTCTGATGGTACAGACATATCCGTATGCTGTTCTATAAGGGTTAATGGCCTATTTTATAACTTTCTTGGTCACCCTGGAAATATGGCTAAAGATCACTTTTGTTTGCACTAAAATGTTCACTATTAATAGACCTTTAACTACAACTCATGTTTACATTTGAAAATGCCTCAAAAAGCACCTTTTCTCTGATTCTGAGTTGTGAGTACATGAGAAAGAAAAAGTGTTAAAAGTTAGTGTGACAGCTTTATATGCAGCACGGGTGGTCTGTCTTAACCTGTATCTATTGTTGGTTCTGTTACATGGTGAATGAATTGATTTTGTTAAGCAGTTTTTGTTTTTATAGGCCCACAACATTATTTTGAAAGAGCGAAGGCTGAACATTGCTCCAGCAATTAAAAAACAGGTATGTCAAAAATATTAAAAAAAAATAGAATGCCATTTTTGTTGTTACATTTTTTGTAATTCAACATTCAGTAGACAATAATTTCTAGAATTATAACTGCAAAAATATATTGGCTTGGTTTTAAACTATAAAGTAGTATTTAAAATAAAGAATGCCATTATGGTAGTGCATGTACTTATGTTGTTATAGTATTTGTATTTTTGATTTGTTGTTTGTACTTCTGGACCAAATAATAGTATAATTAAGTAGAG
Source organism: Homalodisca vitripennis (assembly GCF_021130785.1). Taxonomy (NCBI): domain Eukaryota; kingdom Metazoa; phylum Arthropoda; class Insecta; order Hemiptera; family Cicadellidae; genus Homalodisca; species Homalodisca vitripennis. Next base: position 78,406,717 of record NC_060211.1, read on the forward strand.
CCACAGATAAAACTTACTTAGAAAACAGATATAACCAGCAATTATTTCCATTTTGTGTTATAACCTGTTTATTATTTTATTTAATATTTTGACAGCCATCCAGTCGACCATTTGACACTTCTTCACCCCCACCAACTGCACCAAATTTATATTTCCATAATGGTGTTCCGTACACGTTTCACAATGGGATGGCATTCTTCACACCAACAGCTCACCAGCCAACTCTAGCACCATTGCCTCCCTCTGCAGACCCATCCATGTATCAGAGTAAGTTTATAACATTAATCAACAAATTGGGCAGTTTTGAAATAGATACTTTATACATCCCTTGAAACCTTTTTTCTTTAAAGAACAGTTAATATATTTTTAACACTTAATGGTAAATAATTTTAATTATTATTGTATTATTCTGTAGTTTTTGCTGGAAAAAAGATATTTTATACGTTAAATCTGTTAGTTGTTATGTATTCTTATTGTTTACTTTAAATATCCTTGCAAAAATCTTAAAAACACAGCACTACATCATATGCATAGTCATAGCATATAGTCAGCATTTGCAAGGTTAAAAATAAATTGTATTAATTTTTTTAGCTTATGGGCCAGCACAGAACGCTGCTCCTGCGCCTTATGGAACGCCGGTTCTAGTACCCGCTCCTCCTCCTATGTACATGCCTCAAAATTACTCATATCAGCCTATGCCGGTGAGTTAAGCTATGATAAATGTGTCTCTAACTTTTACAATAATTACTAACTAAATATAAACTATAAAATATATTCAATGACACTAAAAACTTGGTTGGGCTAGTTCTAAGTTTTTTAAAGTTGTGTAAAAGTTTACTATTTCCAAAAATGAGCCTATAACCTATTAGTATAATATTCAATTTAGAATATATGTTATACAGGCTTGTGCTTCCTAGAAATTCTGTTTGATGTTCAATCTCCACATCCGGTATGTTTGGAATTTAATCTCCTCTTCTGTCATATCCTGTTTTAGTTTTACTAGTATCCACAGCTGTTATTTTTGTGGCAGAATTGATAGGCATGTTGAGTGCAACAAATGAGTCAATTGCTAGTGCTTCTTTCAACTCTCTGGCCAACAGTATGGTTGTATCATCAGTAGTTTGCAGTATTTTCAAGATATTCTGGCATATCATTTCCCAGTAAAATAAAAAGAACAGGACCCAAAATATGGAACCCTGAAATACACCTTGATTAGTTTGAAGGAGTTTGGACTTCACCTCTTGTGTTGTCTTGAGGTATGTTTGTCTCAGTTCAACAAATTGTTTTCTTTTCTCAAAATAGCTTGTGAACCAAAATCCAGCTCGATCTTTTATGCCCAGTTTGTCTAGATTGTTTATTATTAGATCGTGGCCCCAGGCAATCAAAAGCCTTATTGAAGTCCAGCATAATAGTTCTTTTTCTTCAAGTGATAAATTCAACTAGTTTTACAATAAAACTGTGGTGGTTGATCTTTCCTTGACAAATCTATGTTGGGGCATTAAAAGATTGTAATAGTTTCAGTGATATATCAATCTCCTCAAAACCACTCTCTCAATTATCTTTGAGAATGTTCATACAAGTCACACTGGATGTAAAATGTGATGGCAAAAAGGGGGTTGAGTTGAGGGTAAAATGGCTACTAGAAACAAAAAATGTAAATTTGTTTACTTACCATTGTGATTTGACATGCCCTAATAATAAAACCACACAAGTACTGCACAACCAGTGCCAGGACGTGTTTGTTGTTGCTTATTGTTATGTATATGATATAGCATGTTTCTTACCCACCATGATTAACTTCAGTAACATCTTCATTTACCAAACTGATGTCAGAATCACATGAATCATCAGGTCTTGGTTGATAATGTGAGTCTACATCCCAATCGTCATCATTCTCAGAAAAATCACACGGTGTTGAGGAACTCAGAACTACATATTCAGAAAAATCTAAAATTGATAAAACACCTTTATCATTATTAATACTACTTCTGCTATACCAACTAAAGCACAATCAAAATATAAAATACAACATTTGTGATAGAATCTTCAAAAATGTGCTCGAATGATTAGAACACAATAATAACTGTTCTGCTTATAATGTCCCTGAAAAGATTTCAGGCGTTATGTAACAAAACAGCTGTTTGGAAACATAATATCACAGGCCATGGCAGTTAAAAGCAAAAGTAGGGCCATCCGTGTTAACACAAGTTGGTAATTAAGAGGTTAATATGATCTTTCCTCATAGAATGTATTTGTTTAATATTGCAGCTGATGGTTAATTTTTGTTTTCTCTTTGACATTATAGAAAGAAAGAGATGGTAGGAAGAAACAAAGTAGTTGTATAAAAACATCCAGTGACCTATTGTCACTTAATTTCCTAAAATATTCCTCTGTATTTAAAAATCTCCGAGAGTTCTGATAGAGAGGAATCTCTTCTCTACATACAATTTCTGCTTTACATCCTTTGATGCCTATACAACATCTTGTGAGTTATATTTTTGCAATGTGGTACCGGGAATGGTGTTTGTTGTTTATCATCTTCCTTAATTTTGCTTTCACTGCCTAAACAGACTCAATAATTTTTAATTTCATAGCTGCTGTAACTTCTTATAAAAATGTCCCAAGGGTAGTTAAACCAGACAAATGGGAGAAGGAGGGCAGGTGGTTTAACTCTTCAGCACTGCTACCTCGGCGCACCATAGTCTGCTTAATAACCAGATATTTCAGTGTCGTACAGTAAAAATCACCACAGTAAAAATGGCAGCTTTTAAACACTCCCTTATTAAATTGCATAACTTTAGTATATATTTGAGCTAGCACCTTAATTTTTTATTTTTATTTATTTTTTTAGAGGATAGATGTATTTTCAATGCAATTATGGAGGTTTCACTGTACTTGTGGGTCATTTTATTGTCTTTGGCATGTGATCCAATTGGTTGTAATGCACATGTGATCCAATTAATTATTATGTATATGTAAGCTAATTGGTATTACAATTACAATTGGTAAGGCCAATTCAGCATATTAGACAGGCCTTGTGAAGCATAAGGCAAATGCATGATAACTATCACATTTATTATTAATGTTTTGATCTTTATGTGTTAATAGTCAATTAGTATTCTTTTAAGGAAGTTCAGACTTTTAATTTTGTTTGACAAACTATTTTGATTGTCTACCTAATTTGATAGGAATACCTATGGTTTGTTCAAATGTACATTGAGGTTTTATAAAACTGGCAGCACATACTTTTTTTACTATTATAAGATGAAGTGTGCCTTCATCTCTCATATAGTGCACACCAGACTGACTAAATTGTAATGCACACAACTGTGAATTATTAGAATCTCAGAATTTAATGTTATTGTTCTAAATTAAGCAATACAACCATCAGTAATTAAGGATTAATTTACTGTTATTAGTGTTTAGTAATACAAAAACATTTAGTATTAAAAATATTTTTTGAAATGCGTGAAAATAGTGGTAAAGAGAATATGGTTAGTGTAGAGTTCTCTGACAGATTTGAACTGGAGGGCTATCAATAACATTGTGGCGGTGGTTTTCTCCAGTGCAGTGTTGGTGGCTACATGGCTGCCAGTGGATTGGTTGAGTCGGCAGGTCAGCTCCAACCGACTTACTTGCTCGTCGACACTATTCCCGTCCCTTACTAAACTGACGCTACACCACTTTTATAGCTAAAGTGCCATCATCCTGAAGGTTTGCCCTCTTCTATTTGCTGTTATGCCGTTTGTGTTGCGCGACTATACATAGTGTCCCTCTCACCTGTTTTGGTTGTGTTGGCTTTGATTGTAGCCGTTGGATTTGGATTGGTTTCAGTGTGTAGCTGCTGGAATTTCACCTTGGCTGAATAACTAGCACTTAATTGGAATGTGCTTCGATATGTTTTAGTTTATTTTTATTTTTTAAACATTCTCTAGATGAGTGCTGTTGTAGTTGACCTAAAGAAATATTAATTAATTTATTATTTTCTTTTAACAAAATATCCTTTTTCAAGAAATATTAAACATTCATTCTTCCCATTTTTTATTTTTTTACCCAATTCATGTTTGTTCTTCCGAGTACCTCTGTTCTACCAATGGCCTATTTGATTTAAGTTTTAGGGAAATTCATTTCAATTCCAGTTGAGTTTATTGCATTTTTGTTAATCTTTCTTCCTGTGGGAGTTGTTTTTATAAATAAATAAATTTATTTGGTACGTATGTTGCCTGTGTTATTGTTAGTGTCCATACAAATATCTGTCTAAATGCCAATTAGTCATTTGATGCTTCTTAGATAGCTAGTCGATAGTTAATTCAATTTGAATGTGGCAGATAAAGACAATGGCTTGGATTTAAAATATTAATTAATGTGTTGTTACTAGTTTGGATTTGATAACTAGTCAAATCAAGAAGTCCAATTTAAATAATCAAGATATGTAACATCAAGATAAAATATGTAACATCTTACTTACCAAGAATATTGAAAGGGTTCCTTTTCTCCAGTTCCATATTGCAGAGTTGTATGTTATTTCGAACGGCAGCCCTTCATCATTACAAAGTCTAGAACTTACTGAACTTGCTAGTCTGGTAGTGGGGAGTTGGGATCACTGCCTATGTATATTCGTTCACTATTCATTATTAGTTCAAAAAAACTTGGCAGCTTATTTACTAAACATTTTGATATTATTCAATAACACATGGTTAATATTATTGCTATCACTGCATAATAATAAAAGTGCAGATTATTACTTTACATAATAGGTTTGTTGTTTATAACATTTGTTTATAAATTCATTGTCTAAGATTGTCCAGAAAGTAACAGATGTTTGGGACTAGCATATCAGTGATTGAGACTAGAGCTGCCATCTTGGGTGAAAAGATTCCTAACAGTCGATATGCATCAAGATGTGAAAGTGGGTAGTCTGTATCTCGTTTACTTTTCTCATTTTGACTACTTAAAATGTATGCTGCAATTGAAAATCATTGTGTAGTGCGTTCAGTGATTTAGATTTTTGTTGACCAAAAATCACTCAAACTAATTGAAATCCATATGGCATCAACTCTATGACATTAATGGGAATGGAATAATGAGTCAAAGAAGAAAGAGGCAGTGTTGTATAATTTTAAAATGAACACACCAATGTTAATAATGAGTATAGCAGCATTGGTCAACTGTTCTCTACTGAAGTCTTGTTAATGATAATCAATGAAAGGTTCATGAAAATCACAGTTTCCAATCATTGAGCTTTCAGAATATTACCCTCCCAAATTCATGATGCTTATGAAATTTTGTGCCAGGTAGGTTCCAAAAACCATTACAGTATACTACAAAAAACAAAAGCTGTGTATCTCTGAATTTTCTTGAAGATAATGATAAAATATGTTAGTGAACTTGTCGATCTTACTGGTGATGAGACATGAAAATTGCGATACAGAAAAGGCAGTTTATGAAATGAAAATTGTGTTTTCCCAAAAACGATTGTGTTTTCCCAAAAACGAATGTGTTTTCCCAAAAACGAACTCTTGTCAGAAAGAAAGATAATAAGGGTACAATTTTGTTGATTTCCTTGAAACGAGGCTTTTTCCTCCACCCAATGCTGCTAACCCACATACTACCAACCCCGACCACAACACCCCCACACCTATGACATATCTTGACAGATATTTGGCTGGAAGAAGTTTGATTATCCTCCATACAGCCCATATATATTGTATTGTCTAGTGACTATCACCTCTTTCCAGCAATTCCAGTGAAACCTGGCTCGCAAGCCAAAATTTCATTTGTGACGCCAAGAGTTACGTTGGCGTTAACCAGTAGTTAATACCTTACTTGGCGGATTTCTTGAAAGTTAGAATTATAAACTATGTCACTCTATGACAAATACTTCAATTTGAATGAGGATTATATTAAAAACTAGCCTAAGAATGGAGGTTTCAAATTTATGTAATACATTTTTATTTTTTTGTTCTCTTAGGACTAGAAGCTTATAAATTGCACTTAGTCCTATAAGAACCTTAGTGCTGCTTTCGGAGTGACAGGATGTTCAGGATGGGTAATGTTAGGGGGTAGGGGGTATCGAGATCCATGAGGAAGAATTAGGGCACTAATCTCAAAGTCGTGTCTCCCCGGAAGAAGGAAGGCCAGCTCTGAACCAGCCCCTCCAGTCAAAGCAGGCAGGGGGTGGCACTGCCTTGTTGAGGCTAACAAGAACCTATGAGGTTAGGAAACAAACCCTACTAACTCCAGCAGTCATCTCCCTCAGCAGACTAGACCTATCGAATTGCCCTTGAACCCCAGAATCTCGACATTTGCTGTTAGTGATGTGTTCCTCCTGGTCATCCATAAGGTTGCCCAGATTTAAGTGACACATCGGTTTTTGCTGTGCCCAGTGGTAGGTTCAACTGGAAGGTATAAATTAGCCAGAAGTAATCCCTGCTGGGTGATGTTTTTCTTTTACTTTGATACATTTTTGTTTAAAAAAACTTCTGATACATTTTTATTTTAAAACTTCTGTTACTTTCTGCACAGCTCTTGCAAACTCATTCTTTAGTTTTGTAGAAAGTTTACGTTAACACAAATCAGTTGGATAACCTACCTGTTCTATCAGTATATCTTACTGGAGCCTGGTATACATTAAAAATCTAGATATATTATATATACCAGATAATTTGGGTAAACTTGAACTCGGAAGACCTATTTTGAAAGCTGGCTGTAGTGAAACAACCTTGAGTTGTAACCCATAAGAACAATATTAAACTTTTAAGCCCTTTTTTTGGTCTTAGAATAATGGAAGATGTCTCATTTTAAAGGCAATTGATGTGCATGAAAAGTTTTTAGCTTTTTTGTACTTATGATTATTTAAATAAAATAAGGTACAACAAAGTTTTGATTTTTTTTTATTAACCCGTGAAAATATTAAAAAATCAATAGTTTTTTTGACAACAAAATTTTGAATTCAGATAATATATCTAAAATAATATGAAATATAGTTAATGAAAACGTTACAGTGAAGAAAACATCAAAAAGAAATTTTATTTCTAAAATTGAAATGAATGGCATTGTGTCTAAGGATAAAAGAAGAATTGTTAATTATTTTAACGAACAGTTTACAAATATTGCCATGAAGCTATTATTACTTGATTCTCAGATTGATGTTGACAGAGAGAGTGCATCCATATCCTCTAGCCCACATAGCATTTACATTTCGGACGTTGCTGTGGCTGAGGTCTGAGGAGTGGTAAGGTGGCTGAGGGAAGTCAGTTCTCCTAGACTGGATGATATTCAATGTTCTATTTAAAAAGTTTTCCTTTTTTAGCCCTTGTCTTCCAGCTCAAGTCATCATCTCTTTTTCTTGCGGAATTTTCCCATCAGCTCTCAAAGTCAGCAAAGCCATATCTATTTTCAAATCAGGCTCAATGTAGAAGGTTGAAAACTTTATGCCTATCTCATTTCAGTCCGTCTTTTCTAAAGTTTTAGAGTCAATAATGTGTGTGTGAAAAGTTGATTTGTTTTCTTCAAAGAAATAATTCTTTAAGCCCTCAGCAACATGGTTTCCATCGAGTCCAATCCACCACTACAGCCATGTTTCAATTCATTGGCTCTGTCCTTACTTCACTGGACAACAAAATGGTTTTTATTGGAATATATTTTGACTTCAGCAAGGGTTCAATTGAGTTCTACCTAAAGCCTTGTTGGGCAAACTTGAGCGTTACGGTATGTGGCTTTGCCCTGACGGTTCATACATGTCTGGAAGGAGCCAAGTTGTGCAACTTGTAAGTGATAAAAATATGTATCAGTCAGACACTAGAGTTCTCAGTTATGGAGTCCCTCAGGGTTCCATTCTTGGGCCAATACTTTTTGTGATATACATGAACGATCTGCATCTACATATTAAACAGGGCCAAATAGTAATGTACACTGATGACTGCACGCTTCAGGTATCTCAGTTATCATACTCTTCAGTCATCCAGCCTGCAAAATTGAGTGAAGAGGAGTGCTACAATTGGTGTACTTGTAATGAACCATCCCTGAACTGTAGCGACATGTCTTATATTTTGGCTCGAAGAATGGATCACCTGTGAACTAATCATCACTTTTTTACCAAGCTACTGGGTCTTCACGTGGACAAGCTACTCTTTCCACGTAGAACATGTTTGTTGGCGTCTTTGTTGCATGTGCTTTGCTCTGTGCCATGTCCCCGGGTCTGTAGTCTTTGGGTGCTTTTTATTGTATACTTCTCCAACATAGAATCCATACTACAGTATGGGGTAATACTTTGAAGAATCTCAAATGGCAAGAACTTTATTAGAATTTTTAGAATGCAGAAATGGTGCATTAGAGCTGTTTTAAAACCTTAATAGCAGAGATTCATGTAGACTCCATTTTAAATCACTTAAAACTCTGACCCTTGCAGGCTTGGTGGGTTATAAGTGATGCATTTTTGTTAGGAAGAACCCTAACCTTTTCACTGTCAGTGGGTCTTATTATTTTTACAATACGAGAGGCAGGAACATGCTGGCAGTTCACAGGCATTCCACCAAGGGGTATGAAAAAGAGCCTTATCACCTATGTGTAAGAATTTATAACGCCTTGCCCACTGATATTAAGGATGTAAATTCAGAGCCGGTGTTTAAACATAAATTAAAACCATTTTTCCTGGAAAGACGATTAAAGAACGTAGCAAATTAGGACCTTTAATAACGTCAATATGTTTTTTCTATATTGTATACTTTAACAAGCATTTACGTGTACGTGTTCATAACTTGTAAAGTGTTTTGAATGAATAAATGCTTTGATTTTTCTTTAAAAAGCGTTTCAATGCTTATTAAGTAGGATTATAATATATTTGAAATGAAACATCTCCTTTAACTATATGATCAAGAACAAGAGAGAAAAAGTGTTCGAAATTTAACATTAATCTTATGGGACTAAAATCAAGATGGTCACCAGTACAATCACTCTTCATTCACTTCTAGTTCTGCTTCCCATCATGAGGAAGAGAACTTAATTCATGACCGTCTCCAAACACAAGTCAAGCCTTCCTTCCTTGATCATTTGACCTTAAGACAGTAATTGTTTGCTTATCTGTGTGATATAAGTGAAAAGAAAGATCTTTGAACTCCTCTGTCCCCTCTTCTGCCACTCTTAGAGTCTGAAGAACTTTTAGTATAGTTGGTTTTTCCGCTTATTTGTTTTCATTCCAGACCCCTCATTGGATATTGTGTTAACTGGACTATTTACTTACTTTGTGCTGAAAATTTCACTTAATTTTGTCTCATAACGTTCCTTATAGTGTTGTATACTTTCCTGTAAAGTTAATATTTCAAACTATCACAACAAAATTTTTTAAGTTGGAGAAAAAGTGGAAATGTCTTTTAGTATTCTGAAATTAAAGTTAAGCTTAATCCAACAAAGGATGGATGTTGCGGGAGTAGTATGTTTTTTGGTTGATCATGACAATATGCTATAGTCAGTATATCCATTTGTGGAGTTAATATTATTTGGCAATTTGAAGGTTCCACAGATTTTGGGTGGAAGAAGTTTGATTATCCTCCATACAGCCCAGATATATTATTTAGTGACTGTCACCTCTTTCCAGCAATTTCAGTGAAAACTAGCTCGCAAGCCAACGTTTCATTAGTGATGTTCCATTATATTCCATTAATGGATATATAATGGATAAATTGGAGTAGGTCAGTAAACAATGCATATCATCTGCATTATCAACAATTCACTCCCAGTGACTTCTCCATCAATTAATTATGATCTTCTGTATAGCTTCCAATATAATCTTCAGCTCTGTGGAAAAATGCTTTTGCTTAGCTAATCTTGATCTATAAAACCATAATTTAAATTTTAACCTACTGATAGTATTAGTAGACAGCTGCAGTAACACTAAATATACTATTACTAAATATACCTGACCAGAATGTAGGTATGGCCACATTTAAGTTTGCTTACATTTTAAATAGAGTACAGTGTCAAGCCAACCTTTACATTAAATTAACTCTGTTAACTACAAAAGCTTGGTACATAAAGTTGTTTCATATTTAGCTGAAATATAAGTTTAGTTTATAATCATGTGTGTATGAATGACATATAGCAATGATCAGTATTTATTATAGCAGATATTTAAAAATATAAAGTAAAAAAAATGTTTTATCACATTTTTTATTGAGAGTATATATTATAAGAAAAACATGTTATATTTATTTTTCTTACATAAAATAATGTTTTTTTACTAAATCTTTATAGTACTCTAAAACTGAAAATATGTGTTGGCCTTAAAAGCTCTGAGTACCTTTTTAAAGATTGTTTTTATCACACATCACATCCTAATTATAAGGATAGCCGTTTAAAGGGTTAACTTTTAAAATATGTGAAAAATTAAAAGCTTAGTAATTGACCCACTTCTGTATGATAAACTTTTATCTTAGAACAGTTAACAATTTTGTCAACAGAAAGGAGTTAACATTTTCCTTTTGTCATGTTATTTTAAAAGTAAACGCATTTTGCAAAAACGAAAATCTTATTTTCAACCACTACGCTATTGAGTTCAACAATGACTTACTAAAACACAGATCTTCTGAATCATTAAGTAATTTGCAATTAGTTTCACCTACAAAAAGATATAGACCTGCATTTTTATAAAAATAAACAAATTATAATAGTAATCAATCATAAATGAATTAATCTTAAAAGAATTGTGAGTACATTTAGTATTAATGGAGAATCATGTTCATCTGATGGAGAGTTTAAATAAAATAGTTAAAATGGAATTTGCATAGCCATCCAGGAAATGCTAAAACTAACTGTGCAACATGGACTGATTTTGGCTGCTCAGCTAGTTGCTTTTGGCCTATCCCTCGGAAGAGGTCAATTGGCATGCTTCGTGATGAGTATTTTATAAAATCTTAGACGTTTTTAGGAAAAACTTTGATCTTTCACAAAAAACATGATTTTTTCAATAAAAAATGTTCGTTACAGATAATAAAAACGTCTTAAGTATTCACCATTGCACTATATTATACAAATGTGTACATAATCTATCTGATTATTTGATTATGGACTATGCTGACATGGTACACAGGGACATCATGAATTTTTCTAGAGAGTGTTAAAGGATTAACAAACATGTGTCATTTGTTTAACTTTCATCTTACTCATTTTCCCCCAAAAAACTGTGATTTACTGCAATATAACTGCTAAAAAAAAAATCCCAGCACTATTTTGCCTGTTTTGCACACCTTTATAAAAGTTATTTTTTAAATGATATTTTAAAGAATTTTTAAGGTTTAAATTTAATTTATTCATAACTTGTCTAAAAATCTGTTTGAAACATTTTATGTCTTTGTATTTATGGGTGTTATATACACAATAATAGAAAGCACTTACATGATCATAGCATCTAAAATCTGACACTGTCACAGACTTAACTTCTGGAATTTGGACAGACAGAAGTGATGAAAAAGCTCTAAACGAACTCTTTGAATCGCTTCAAAATCAGAGACACCTAGACTACAAAAAATAAAATCAAGATAAATAGCCGTTCTCATTCATATGCACAACTGAGTGCACTACGGTGTTCCGGACAAAATCTCAAGTCACGGTGGAGCAACTGTGTTTTATACACATAGCTATGGTGAGAAGGGTTGATTCAATACTAATGTTGAGTTCAGCTCCATTTCATCTTCTGTTAGTGCAACTTCTGAAATCTAATGGTGTCACAGACTTTTTTTGGATCTTTTTAGATAGACGCTTACTCTAGTCTCCTCCAGAGAGTTGTGTTTAGTTCATTTATAGTGTAAAATGATATAAACACTTGTTTATATGATTTTGTATTGAATAAAAAATGATATATATTGAATTTGTTTCTATTAAATCGAATGTTTTATGTTTTGTTACTTTTAACTTACATTGATTTTCTGCTTATGAAACACCTGATGAAACATTTGTCTCAAAACACAAGATGTGTTTTTTAAAATAAGTACTATTGTGAAATTCTGCCGCTACAGTACTAGGGGTCTGTATCTTTGCTTGCACACTGTCTACCTTCATCTGTTAGCAAACCACAGATGCAATTACAGCAAATTTGGACCATTTTTATATCTGTTAATGTATATTTTAAATACCTCCGTCAAGAGAATCCCCCTGGCTGTGAAATATGTGCTGTTAGTTGTTTTTTTGGTGTTAAAGGTGGAAAGCACTTGAAATTCACTGTTATAATTGTGAAGTGTAGGGACAAAACAATGAGTAATGAAATGGCATTCAAATGGGTAATTGCTTCAAAAGATGGCCAAAATAATGTTCATGATGAGAAAAGGAGTAGATGACCCTTGATCACAAACAATTTAGTGCAGAAAATAATAATGAACAGAGATTTCACAATTTTTTTGGTTATTGGAAGTCTTTCTTCAAGATTCAAGAAGTGTCTAGGACATTTTTATTGAGAAACATGTCATACTGTATGGCAATGTTCATTCACATGCGCCAAAGTAAACTTAAGATCTGATCACAGCATTTTGCTAGGAACACGTTTATAATCTCCCAAACAGCCTCAATTTAACTCCCAGAGATTAGCATTTGTTTTGACATCAGAAGAAATATCAGCATTTGTTTTGACATCAGAAGAAATATCTTGATAGTCAGTGCGGCAACGATGACAGTAACATACAAATTATCTGCATTGCAGTCGCTGTTAATTCAGGTGGCAAACTTCTACGAAGACAGTATACAAAAGGTGGTTCTTAGAGATGGTAATTGCCTTAATACTGATGGCAATTATGTAGAAAAGTGGATAAAAGTGTGAAATAAAAGATCATATAAAAATAAAATTGTTAGAAAAGAAAAAGTTAAATATTTTTATATATGAAAACTGTACAATTTACTTAAAACACACCTCATATCTAGCGACGTTTATATGAAAAATTTTGAATGTTGTGACCAGGTAACATATTTGTGTTTATTATCACCATTCTCTGGCTATTACAAACAAGAATTGATTGATTATAGGATTATTAATATATTTACAAAATCTGTAAAGATTGAAAAATGTCTATAGAAATTTTTTATATTTGTATGATGCCTTCTCATTTACCAGAAACTATTAATTTTTCCATCCAAGCCATTGGTATTTTATTTTTTAATGGTACATGTAGTTTTGTGATAATTGATTATACAAACTGGCAAGATATTTTTAGTAATAAATATGTTAATTGGATGAAACCTGCAATTTTCAAGCTTCTACCATTTAAAATATACAAAAATCTAGCCAGAAGTATCAGTGTGACATGAAGAGGACTTATATATAACAGTTATGTAATGAAAATGTGAACTGGATGTTAACAGATGACTAATGGGGCTGCTCCTCAGTTCATCTATGCTGGCTCAGCATCATCAAATAGTAGTTCCAGCTCTCCCATGGCTGCCACTCCGGACACTCCCCACCCTCATCTGCCCCCTCCCTTGCCTCCACCACAGTTCTATGCCCACCAGTATCCAACACAGGAAGCCTACTTCCATCCTCCCGTCTACATCAGTTACTACAACTCTGGTGATTTTGAAGCGCAGGAACAACAAACCACTAATGATGTAAGTTTATATTTTTAATTCTTATATTGTAAAACAATTTAGACAGTTACCAAATGGAAGTTGAAAACCCCATAAGCAGTTCAAAGAATTACAGCTACAAACAGGACTTTAGATTTATAAATAATTGTTCAACCTATGGTACTGAATTTTTCTTACTAATTTTGCTGTTATAATAAACTCTTCTTTAAAACAATTTTACATTTTTATTTTCAAGCTTTGAAGTGTTTGTGAACACGTGTGTGTGTGTGTGTGTGTGTGTGTGTGTGTGTGTGCGCGCATGTGCGTGTACTTTAATGAAACTAGAATTGTTAATTTAAGCCTCAAGATAGTTCTACCTCATTCAAGTGTCAACATGATCAGAGCTTAATAAACCATTGTAGTAGCTTATATTATTGACATTGAAAAATGACATTTCACTTTTTATAGAAGAAACTTCATGCTACATTCCATGTAGACACATAACAGGGTAGGATCCAGTATAGATTTATAATACTAAGGAAACAAGTGAATAATCAGTAAAATATTTAGTGTAGAAGTACTGTAGTTAATTATTTCTGTTATCTTGGGTTTTTACTCAAATTGAAGAGTAATTCATAATGAATTGTAAGGTTAAGTTTATTAAAACATCTTAACATTTAAATCAATCTTGAATTTTAGTTTAGCTAAAGTTTTATCATTGGTATTCAAAGAAAACAAAAAATAGATTAATAATAGATTGTAAGTTAAACGCTTGTAAAATGGTTTGGAGTGTGCATATGCATGCTAGTACATTATCAGAAGAGCCTGCCTTTCTTTGTTTGAATTTCCAAACTATATATATATATATATATATATATATATATATTTTGTTATTAGCTAATAACTGTATTATATATATATATATATATATATCACTTAAAATACAGGTAATCAATTATATTTGTTTTAAGCATATACGTTTCTTAAATTGTGCTAGTAAGTGTATTACATTTCTTATTAAAAAAGTCACTTTTTATAATATCTAGTGTAATGGAACCTTGATTCCTACTTTTTAACTATCAGTTGTTACTAATCAATACATTTTAACAATATTATTTTTATGTTGTGAAAAATTACATAAATTAAACATGACTGGATAATTTGGATAGCGTGAATCAACATGTTGTAAGTTCATAATAAATGCTGAATTTCACTGAATTAATATGTTTTATGTCATTTTTGTATCTTGGAAAAATTACATTAATTAAATATGAGTGAATAATTTGGCTAACATGAATCATGCTGCAACATGCAAGTCAATATTAATTAACTGAATTTAATTGATTTATCAAGAAATCAATTTATACATAAACTGAATTTTATTGGTTGATCAAGAAATCAGTTCATACATAAAGTTAGCAATTCACAGTTACTTAATTGATAACCCGATTCTGACTTTATTCAATTCTGCTCTTTGTTGTAGTGTCAAGGCATATAATACAAATACAAAAGAAAAGGGTAAAAATTATTATTAACATAACTGAAATGCATCAATTCAATAAAAACGATCAATCATTGCACTGTGGTGGCTTACACCATACATTTTTAATAGTGAATTATTGTTGGGCTTTTAATGTACACATACATCTTAGTGCTGAAGTCTTTATCTGAATTCGAGGCACCCATGATTCAGAGTGATAGCTGGGATGTTAGCACTCAAGTGTTTATACAATGATAGTTCACTGTCTCTGGTAATACATAATGTTGTTAATTTTTATGAGGAATAAATTTAGGATTCTTTATACTAGTCTGGAGGTTTGTTTTGAAAGTGTTATTTGTGAACCATTCTTTTATCATGCAGTTGTCTTTTATAAATCTCATGTAATTGATCTCTGTATTACAAAGAAAATATTGAAAGTGGATTGAAGCCAATGCATGAAAAATGAATTGTTTGTTTGTTAGGAATGCAGTTCTACTGTATCAACACCACACTCTGACATGAGTGAGAGAAGCAGTAACAGGTCACCAGCAAGTGTGTCAGTGCACTCCCAGTTTGTGATGATGAAAAGTAAAATTGAGCTCTCTGGAGCTAGACCGCCAGTGGCAAGCAACAAAGGACAGACTGGTACCCCAGTACAGTCCAGTACTGACAGTCAAGTGCCGGTGGTATCCTGGCAAAACTTGAAAAACCACGGTGAAGAGAGAGAACTATACATCAGAGACGGGCGTAGAGCATTCCATCCTATGATTCCCCCTCCACCCCCTCTACCACCACAATCCATGGTTTACCCACAATCTCCATTTCCTAACAGCTATTCCACACCCAACATGGTGTACCAACAACAACCCAAGCAGAGCCAGATGGCTGACAACTCTCGGAGTCAAAGACCACAGAACTTTAGGGGTCGTGTGAGACCTAATGTTTCAGCAAACAACATGCCTTTCATACCAAAGTTTCCAGCGAATTTTAATAATAACAATCCATTAATGATGAATAAGAATTTTTATGATAAGAAACCAGGAGATTACAGCAATGGAAGACCACAGAGGTTTACGAACAACCGGGGCAGGGGTACCAACAGAGGTAATCGTCAAGTATCTCCCCCTCCTTCCACACCTAAACCTACCAATTCCTATGTATCCTCTCCTTCCCCACAGATGATGCAGCAGACTCAGCACTATGAGCGCCAGTACGCAGCTGTTGACCGCCCAGTCGTGGTCGCAAACACTACAACTGCTCCTCGTTGGTCCTCCAACCCACCAATTAATTGCCACCAAATCAAACGTTTGGTCTGCAACAAAAGACAAAATGGATCTGCTCCTAATACAGTAAGTAATCGCCAATTGTTGCTTTTAATATTACATTAGTGATAGTTTTATTATTGTTTTATCTTAGTCACTGTAGTTAATTATGATTCAATACTTGTATTTATTTTAACCCTTTACAATTCAGTGCCTTGAGTTTACTTTTTGAAGCCAGTGATATTCTTTGGAATGTCTTGTTTAGTAATATAAGCAATCATTTCAATAAAAAATTAACTTTAAAACATTATTTTAGCATTCTTTTTCTGTATTATTTAACAATAATTAAAATGGTACAACTATAATTTTTAATAAAAAAAAAATATTAAAATAAATCAGGTTCCTTATATCTTTTTGCCATTTTTGAATTAAGGAGTTTTCTTTGCCTGATTTTTGAACATTGATTTGTGCTTAACTTAGCGTGTTCTTCTTGAAGTTTATTAAAAAAATTTTGAGCATTTTTACTAATTAAATCAAGTAAATTTAAAATACAAATTATTAATTTATTTATGTTTAAAATTTCACAAATATTGTTCTTACCATTGTCATTATTTCTTAGTTTAACCCTTTTAGTGCCAGAGATAAAATCAAGTCCATGTTGAAAAGTTAGTGTTTAGTTTAGTTAAAAGTAAATAATTAAGTAAAAACTTAAGCAAATACATAGTGCTTAGTTTATTTAACCCTTTGAATGCCACAAGGCAAAAAATTTAGTACAAAAGAAATGCACTAGCAACTATATTGCAAGTCATATGCGAAAAATGCCAGGGAATAATAAGAAGTATTACCGGGCTTCCGGAAAAAGAATATATTTTTTTTATTTTTCATACTATTTTTTATGAAAGAGGTATCAAAATGTTTGTAAAAAACTGTATTACAATAAAATGTTACAAAACAAATGAAACAACATAAAATAATATTAGTTTTGGCATGTCAAAACCAAAAAAATGTATAAAGCAATTTTTTATTTTTTAGTTTTTATTTTTTTTGACAAATTAATAAGAAACAATTTTACTATGGGAAGAATTTTTTTAATATTCTTTATAACATTGTTAATGTGAAAAAAAATAATGGTTGACTTTTTTATATAATTACTATAGTTACATAACAATGCTTGAAATTATGTACATAATGAAAAAATCATTTTTCAGTACCGGCAACACAACACTAAAACAAAAATAATTAATGCATTACTTACATTTATCCTTTGTTTCTAAAGTATATCTAATATATGGTCTTCATATTTTCCCAAAAAATATGTACACACACACACACAAACACACACGCTCGCATGCGCACGCGCACGCTCGCACGCACGGGAGATATCAATTTAACAAAATCATTTTAGAGATCCTAACCTCAAAACGATGTATACACAACCATGTGACCGAACGTATTATTTTAGATATTACGCATACTATACGTAGCGAGTTGTTTACGCGCCAACGATGTTACGCGCCCGGTTGATCACCGCCAGCTGTTGTTGCTTCTATTTATTCTGTGTTTTTTTTTATCTTCACTAATATAAAGTATTATGTGAACTATTATTTATCTATTGCAGGATAGTTAACAAATAAAACAATATTGGTCGTGAAAAGAATTCATGAAAAATAAAGCGTTAAAAATTACGATAACAGACGGCGACGACGGATCGTCGCCTGGCACTTTTCGCACAGTAAGTCGGCGACGATAGATCGTCGCCGTGGCACTTTTCGCAAGGGTTTTTGGCGACGATGTATCGTCGCCGTGGCACGCAAAGGGTTAAAAGTTAGTATTAATTAGTGCAGAGTTATTTTTTGTGTGACTATGTGAAAAGTGCCAGAGGATTTTGGACGAAAGCGCAAGATGTTAGAAAAAAAATGTACATAAAATTTATTTTTGATCATAAAAACCTCCTTTTTACTTCATTTTAAAGGAAAATGAATTACGTATCAGAAACTATTTATTATTTAAAATGTTATATAATTTTTTAAATTAAAAAAAGACTTTAAACAGCAACATTTCTACGAAAACAAAATAAAAATCAAGTTTGAGGTAAAATAACTATTATAAAAAAAAATTATTTTGAAATTTCAATATTTTCATGATAGAGAGAACTTAAAAATAACCCAAAATCATGTGTACTAACCATAGATTACAATAAGACCAAATAGATGGGCTATGCCTATCTTGCCAACATTGGGACAGGTGAAGCCAGGTCCGCCATGTTGTCGTGGGATAGAAACTCAAAACTACGCTCCGATTTGTGTAAAAATTCAGTTCTCCCGTTTCAATCAACTCGTGATCTACCCTACTTAGAATAAAGAAAATACTTTGAAACTTTGTATGAGTGAAGTCAATAAGCTATGAATGCCTGTGGTATCATTCAAATGTTCAAAAAACTTAGTTTTGCAATTTAAATAATTAAATAAAGTTGAGAATTATGTTTACATTTTAAAACTTGACATAAAAAAGTTAGTCGGCTGCTACGTTTGCCGTTTTTTGGTCAGGCAAGTTTAAAAACGGTGGAAAATGTTGTTGAATAGTTGAAGTTTTCAGAACATATTTTCTTTTTTAATTAGCTCGTATGGTTTGGCCAGAAAGTTATTGTTTGTGAGACGTTAGTTTACGAGTGCCGCGACCGCTTGGAGCTCAACGCTCCGTGCGGTCCGTGTCGGGCCATCTGTTTCCTCGTATCGTACATTATAGCATATTATAAAAAGTGAGTAGAACGCGCTTTATTTGTACTTGTTTACAGTAATTATTTCAAATAAAATCACATAAGTTATGTAATTAAGGAAGGAATTCAATCTGAGTCAATACTCTAAACAAGTATAACTAAGAGTTTATTTGCTATTTATTTTTTGCATATATATACTATAATATGAGCAAAGTTTGTATATGCGGGTAAATTATTAGATGAGTGAAACATGACTTTAAACCTTATAATCCTTCAGCTCAAAATATCCCAAAATACAATATCTAAAGTTTATGTTTACATATTGTAACAAAGTGTATAAAGGTTTAATAAAATATTTTGTAAAGTCTGTAAACATTTATTATACAATTAGTAAGGCAATAAGTAAGATTTATAGATGAATTATAATAAAGTATGGAAAATTACTTAAATGTACAATAAAATATAGTTTCAACTTTACAACTCAGTTAATTAATTGTAACTAATCTGTAATACACAGTTGAGAAGAGGAGGAAGTTTTAAGTCATATATTATAAATGTTGGTTTATTGACCTTCGTTTATTGACGCTTTATCAAACAGTCCGAATTCTGAGAAATTGATCCTAAGAAGGTGCAATCTTCTGGTTGAAAGTTGAATTTTTCCTTTTTATTGAAGCATCCAAAAGCAACACATGACATAGGCATTGTGTGTTTGTGAAGACAACATCATCCACAACATAAACAAGTTAAACAAGAGTAAATAACAAGATGTTTAGCAACACGCGTCAGTAAGCAGAGTGTATAGCAGGTCACTACAGTAAGCTCGACAAGGGCGAAGTGAAGAGCGGGGGTGCAAGGCGACGCTCCTCAGTAGGGTGACTCACGCCCGCGCCGCCATATTGTTGAGTATTAGCCGCTCCGCAGTGGCTTCACCTGCGAGCACCCGGTGTCCTATCTATTGGTCTTATTGTAATCTATGGTACTAACCTAATATTGTACCTTAAATAAAATTTTTATAAATAATTAATTGCTAGAGATTATTTTTACTAAAATGCAAGGTGTCAGAAAAAAATTAACTTAAAATTTATTTTTGATTACTAAAGGCTCCTTTTTAAATCGTTTGAAAGTTAAATGAATTTTCCATCACAAAATATTTAATAATAATAAGATGTTTAGATAATTAGATAAATTTTAATACTTTTATGATAAAGAGCATTTAAAACACCCTAGAATCATGTAGTAACCTAATATTGTACAATAAACACAATTATAAAAAATATACAAGTGCTAGAGGTTGGTTTTGCTAAAAAAGACAAGGTTTTGGAAAATATTCAGTTAAAGTTTATTTTGCACCATAACAAGATTTTTAAATCCTTTTTGGAACTTCAATACTTTTATGATAAAAGCCATTATTCAAACAATGCAAAATCATGTGTAATATAATACTAATTACTAAAACGAAACTCAAAACATAAACATAACCTTGTTCAGGCAATTTTCAAACAAACTCTACAACACTGTCTTCATGTACACTGGGAAGTGAGTGTCATCACTTTTTTTTATTAATTTTAATATCTAATATAACTTAGAAACATTTTAAATTAATAAAAACGCACAATTATATTCATTCTTTCACAATCTGGATGCTGTAAAAGAAGTTTAATGTTAAATAATTGGAACCTCCGAACAGGCCATGTGCCTTGGAGACCCTAAATTTTCTCTTCTGATATTTATATAATTCAGTATATTTACAAGTTTTTATAACAATTTTATATGTTAGGAGACTGAAAGAAAGTTATATTAAGTTATTTTTTAAGTTACGTTATGTAATTTTTTAAAATCTAAAAACACGTTTCATTTAGTGCATATAGTCAGTTTTGGCAAGTATAATTATATTGTTTATGATTTTTAATTATGTAAGTTCTCCATATATTTGATGTATGTTTTGTGGCAGAATGAGAAAATAAATACATTTCTTTATTTATATAACCTAAAAAACACTCCGCTACTCGTCACGACACCGTGATCGCGATCCACCTAAGAAAATGTGTTTTAGTTATTTGTTTACATCACCTAACAGCATTAAAAAAGAAAAGAACAGTTCTTTACAAATAATTTAATATTCTATTAGTTTGAAAATATTAAGTTTTCTATTTTTAGTGGTTTTTTTTTCCCGAACGTTCGGTAAAATCTGACGTTGGCATTTAAAGGGTTAAGTTTTGTTTTAACAATGAATGGTTTAATAAGGTGACAAGATCTTTAAGCATATGCCATCGTTTAGTGAAACCAAAACTCAGAAAATCGGTTTCTTGAGATCTGCAATCTGATCTCCTCAGATGGATAACTAACCAAAGATATAACTATGAATGAGATTTAAATAAAAATATATCAGTAACAATTCAGTAATACCAACAAACATGCGTTAATTCCATGCATACTATCATTAAAAAATGTACTTAATAAAAATAAAACTAATTATAAATTGAACTAAGTATTATGTAATACTTCTGCTCAAAATCTGATAACTGGCAAGTAGCCAATTAAGTAAAATAGCAATGTCTCATCAGAGACGAGAAGGCAGGCTAAAGATAAAATAAAACCATAAGGTGCTGCAATCAGTTTACGAGGATATTAATTCTTAAAGAATATTTTGGTCATGGACTGTTACTGAAGACAAAATTTTGTTGATCGATCTACAAGGAGTGGTAGGCATTTGAATTTAGGGGCATCTTATAACCAAGCACAAAAACAAATGATTCAGGATATCTACATTTTTTTACACTGTTCATGAAAAATGGCACTTATTTTATTTAACCCTAGAACTGGCACATTAGACATTATGTCTTTGTCAAGTGCTAATGCCACATATGTAGCACATTAACATAATCTCATATTATGTAACTTTTGATGTAGTAATATTTATATTATACAGGGTGTAACTGAAATACACCGAGAAACTTCAGAAGGTTGTTCCTGGAGTCAAAACAAACCAAAAAGTTCCTATAAATGTATGTCCTTACATGTATAGTTTTCTGTCTGTTTGTGTTTTTTAAATTAACATTTTTTTATAAACAACCATTAAAGGTAAAAAGTTAAAATTTTCAACATAATCTAGTAATATGTCGTCAATTTATAACAAGATTAAAATTTTTAGTCTACAAAATTCAAAATGGAGGCTTGTTAAAAGTCTTTGATGATGAATTTCTTAAAAACTACTTCCTGTATAAAAAATGTACTAGAATCAAAAAATTGTATACAAAAACAAACTGTACCTCATTTATTGAAATCGCTCAGGAGATAAAAAAGTTTTTATACCGCCTAAATACTTATATCAACTTTTGAAGCAAGAAAAATACTTTAATTTTCTGAAACTTAGAAAAACTTGCAAATATGATATATGTTACTTATATGTGTGTACACACACACACACACATATACACACACCCACCCACCCACACCAATTATGTATTATGAACAATTTATTTACTAAACATTTTCATAAAGGAATACAGTAGTGTTGGTAATTCAAATCTTGATAGTTCGAGCTTGTAACTCTAGGGACTGTGTGGTTAAAGAAAAACAAATATAGAGCAATAAATAACACTTGTAAACAGAGCCTTCAACTTACAAACTGTGTGTAAGAATTGTAAGGATTGGGTAGGCCATTCAGTAGGGCGCATAATTCGTTACGTGACTGGCTCAAAACTTAGTGATGAAGAAACTTAGTGACTGTACCGGCAATGACTCACAGTGAAAGCTACATCTAGGCTACATCACACTAGGTGTAGCTTTATGCTATGTAGAACAACAAGTAGAAACAACTGCAACCGACACGATATTATTTCGCCACTGGTGGGATATTGCTACTTGTGTAAGCGTTGCAATTGTGGTTGTACAAAATCCTATTTTTGATCATTCAAGGTAGGCTTGGTTCCGTGTACCTTAAATGATCCGTGTACCTTGATTGAAGTAACTCTACTGTACTTCTAGTTGCCTGTTTTTATTTAAATTCACTGTTATTACTTTCTTAATTGGAAATGTGTATAAAGATTGATGATATTTATTTTGATAATATTTAACAAAGTTGGCATTGTCGCAAGCCAGTGTATCTTGCTAAAAGTTTCAATATTCTTTGCAATGCCGGCATTGTCGCAAACCAGTGTATCTTGCTAAAAGTTTCAGTATTCTTTGCAATGCTGGCATTGTCACAAGCCAGCGTATCTTGCTGTGATACTTGCATATCTCTTTGTAAGCTTCCACCCTCGCTGTGTAAAGGTAGAAGTATGAATATATTTTAACTGCAACGACCTCTACATCTACTGGTAAACAATTTGATGTACTTAGTATAGCATTGTGAACAAAATTGGTAGTTAATTGGTAGTATTATCTCCGTTGAATGAAATTACATTCAGTTTTAACTGATACTTTTGTAACAGATCCATTTAATAATTAACAATAATATCCTATGTTTCTCCTGGAAATTAATATTTTGAATTTAACGCCATCAAACTTGTCAAAAGTATCTCACTAAAACAGGATATATTTTTTGTGATCCATGATTGTGTCTGTCATTACTGAAATATAGTTGTAATCATTCAGTAATTTTTTAAAGCCAGATTCAGCAAATGGCACTATTACTTGTGTTACAATAGCTTGTTTATTCGTTCTCGTGCACTGAAACTTTTGTTCAAAATATGTAATAATTACTTTGGACCGGATGCTGTGGTTTTCTCAGACAGTTTGGTAGGCCCAGACATCCTCGACAGCAGAAACACCCAGATTTTTTTATTTTATTCAGGACCTGGCTTTTGAAAAATAAGGAATGGTTTTGCTGGATCAAGCAGCTTGGTTGGAAGCTTTATGTTTCTTATATTTTAAATGTTTTATCAATCTCACTAAATCCTTCATGATCAACACTAAACTCCATGCAACATTTTTCACAAACAACGTCACTACAGTTTGTATAATATTTCTGTTTTATAAAATAATATTTAGCATGTAAGTCACTGTTAAATGAACACTTCTGTTTAGGCATTTTAAAAAACGTAAATACACAACAAATGTTAACGAAACTAGAACAAAGTCATAAGAAAGCGGTCACAAAAAACTTTGAAGCATTGTAAACAATTTGACAACGTGCGTCACCTCGTTCAGTCAGCGGTAGTACAGCACTACATATTTGAATTTGAAATTTGAACAACTTCTGTAAAAAGCTTGCAAATATACAAATATCAGGCCAGCAATTTAATGGAGTAACATAATATATGCTATTTTTATGTAGTTGCACATTAGCAACGGCACACAAAGAGTTAATGGAGAAAATTACAACAAATAAGTTAAGTATCTTTGCCTTATGACATAACTTTTATATAAATTATAATTTATGAATTTAGCTGCTTAACTAAAAATATTTTAAGATGCATATAAAATTAAAAACTATGTAATCTTCATGAAAATAGAGCTATATGTTAGGCCTCACAAAACCAAATCAACGTTACTCCTTTATTGCCAAATACACGCTTAAGTTTTGTTAATTTCATGAATTTTAAACAGTAAAAGCACTGTAAAAAATATAATTATAGTGAAAATTATTTGAATTAAGAATACCGAATACCATAGATTTTGGAAAGTTCCATGAAAATCAGATGTCTTAAAAAATAAAATACTGGTGAAAATACATATAAAAAAAGGAAATTTTTAATACCACTAAGGAGTGATGTGCAATGATTGCAGGGGGTGTGTGGAAACGGAGGCGGCGTTCGTTTGACAAAGAAATCTCAAGGAACAACTGATGTGGAAAACGATTTGGGAGGTGGTGGGGATGCTCAGCCCCTGCTACAGCTGAACCTGACTCCCCCTTCTAGCCCCTCTACTACTGGAAACAACCCAGAAGTCACATCTAAGATGCAGTCTCTGTCACTTGGAAACAGTAGTTAAGAAGACGCAAAGAATCGAGAATGGTGCCTTTTTAAATACACCTGTGTGACAGACAATATTACATTAGCAGCTTCTCTTTGATTCTTAACCAGTTGTGTTCAGCCAGGTGTACATGTAATATTTAGAATTGTTTGCGTCATCCACCTGGCACAAGTGTTGTATATATGTTTTGTTTGCAAATAGTTATTACTTAAATGCTGCTGTACTATTCCTCTAGAGGCCAATGGAAGCGATTCTAGTGACAAAGTTATTTAGTTGTGGCTTTGTTAAGTGTTTTTCAAACTGTATATACAACTAGAAATTAGACTTTTACCCGGTACGGACTAATAAAAATGTAGTGTGAAAGTGAAACATGTAAAATACAAGTCTGATTCTGGTTATAGATTTAGTAGAAAACAGCAGTGTTTAAGTTTGTTTTTCTTGTTTAGTTTAAACACCTGAAGGTGTATTGTTAATGTTACATTGTTTGTTTTGTTGATACTTAATTTATTGTTATAAAAAGCACTTGTTAAAAAAACACAGTTATATGTGTGCTAAAATGTCTAGTCTTTCGTTAAAGAGAAAAAGTATATTACGTCTAAATTTAAAGTGTATCTCGTATTCAGTACATAGTGTTAAACAGATAAGGAGTACTGAGAATGGCCTGTGTGTCAAATGTGGTGGCTTGTGATGTAAAGGCCTAAAGTTGTTTAAGTGCGTTAGTAGTGCTTCTATACAGAAAAGACTTGCTCAACGATTGTTACAACATGTTGTTAATGATGCCTTTACTCAAAAGCGGAAGATACACAGTAGTGAAGATCTACTGTACATCACATAGTCTCAGTAACATTATGTAAGGAGCATAGTGTTAGATTATCAAGTGTAAAAGACATTGATATTGTGCTTTATCCTACCTGCAACTATTTATTTGTCATGTTCCTCTTGCATGGTATTTACTTTTGTACACCTGACCTTTTAATTTTGTGTAGTGTACCTCCATATTTATTTATGTAAAATAGAAGATTGAATGTCACTTAGCATGTCCACAATATTATTTACCTTTCTATACAAAGCTCAAGATACTACCCCCTAACAAATCCATGACACTAGCTAACACACTTGTAAACAACTTGCACTTTTCAATTCAAGTTTTTATAATTATTTAACAAGAGAAAAATTTGCATTTTCAAAGTACTAAGTTTTAAATTGAACTAATATCAGAATTTAATTATCTTTGCTGTCACTGCTGCATGTTTTGATTTATACTGTATTAATTTATAATTCAGTTTTCATACAAACTGTAAATTATTGTGTATGCAAGTCTTTGTTATAAAATAAAATAATTTTATACCATGTTGTGTTATGAGTTTTTAAATAATATCAATTTTAAAATTACACAACAGGTAAACATGCTGTAAAACATTTTTTCCATTGACCAATGCAATACAATGTTTTGTGAAAGTATTAAAATTCGTTCTGTACAATGTTTACAAATTATAGAATGTTTCGCAAAATATATTTTTCTCTTTTTATAATTAATGTTTAATAAATTTGCCTGAAGTAAATGCATTATATAGTTCAGTTTTCAATAAAGAGTAAATAACTAATCTTTTTGGGATTTGAATAAATTTCAATTTATTACCCGTTAACTTTATAACTTTAATAATATGTACAAAGAACTAGTCAGATATGCTTTTATTCCGGTGTGGGAGTGTTTTTGTTTGATCTGCACTGTAAAACAAATTGATTGGTGTTAATTATAGACTTTTTTATCATGCTACAAAATTAATCACTTTAATATACTATTAAATTTTGGAACTTTTATAAATTTTTAACACAATCAAATGAAACACATTTCTATGTTATATTGTTGCAGTTGCGGTTGATTAGAAAAGTATTTTACAAAATTGTTGGGTATACATAAAAAAACCCCACTTTTGTCTTCAGTTTGTGACCTTGACAACTGAAAGTAAAATTTTATATCAGACGTACTTTAAACTTTAGAGTTGTACATTGTAACTCAACTGTTAAATGTTGAATTGAAATTTAAATTAAGTTTAACCCTCTGATTGTTTATTAGACATAAAAATACATAGTACAAAGAAAGTATGGGTTAATGTACATAATTTTCTTTAAAACATCCATACAGTTTTAGTATGATTTAAAAAAATTAATAACAATTTAGTTTAATTTATTTACTAGGCATAATATGAAAAACTGCTAAATGTTCCATTTCACTTACCTTTTGCAAAGTCACATATTTTAGAAAAATTAATTAATAGCCACTTTTTCACAACATATTTTATCCATTTCAGAGCAATGTCTACTGTATGAAAGAAGTTATATATGTATATACTGCTGTTCGAACAGTTCTATGTTGTTTCTGCAACTGTTATTCATTATAACTTTGGTGGCTGAATGAAGAGACAAATACACAGTTTCTACCAGTACTGAGTATAATGCAATCAGTGAAATATAAACAAGCTAGAGCTAGCTGTTAATGTCAAATTGCAGATGTGTTGACAATAAATCTTTTTACTTAGCATAATTGCTACAGACGCAACGCAATGTCAATGAACCACTGGAGGGTTAAGCACTTTTATTCCCATAGCAATTCATATTCCAGATGAAACAGTCACACTAACAGTAATTGACCCCACCACCATCTTCTTCAGTCTCCTCCTGCTAACAGTTATTTGACCACTGTACTTTCTGCCTCAGCATCAGCCATACAGCTGTTTGGGTCTCAAGTAGCTTTATTCCTTTACACTTTCCAAATTTTATCTCAGTCCAGCACATCTCTGATGTGCTGCTACATCGCTATTTCAGTACAGTTTTTTATTTCTCTTCTGTAAGTAGTTACAAAAAATGTATTAAATATTTACCACCCTTATTTTTAATGTGTCATGTTAATTATAACTGGGTAACCACTGAGTAAGGAAGTGCAGTCACTGAACTGTGGTAAATTGACAGAGTAATATTGCACATTCCTCTGATGCACACTTGGTGTTATACGATTGTGGAATCACCCTTAAACTTCTAGTCTAAGAGCCCAGAGCCAATTTGCATTGTATAAGCACAAAACATTGTTTTTCTTGAAATTGATAACATGATTTTTTTATATAAAAAGTTTAGTCTTTACCCACAACAATGTTGATGGAGGTCGAAATGGAAGTAAAAAAGTTTAAAATTATTAAATGAGCAATTTTTAGATCATATTTTTTTAAAGCAACAGCAAGATATTTAGAGAAATGTCTGCAAATTGATTGGCTGAAAGAGGTGACTTTCTAGTTGTCTAATCTTGGTAAACTGTTAATAAAGTGTCTTAATGGTGAGTTTTTACTGTTTCAGGGTAAGAAAATTATTGTTGTTTTATTCTTTACCATTTTGGGGCACTCTGCCACAAACAGCACAGCTGATGAATGATTCCTTTCTTAGGGGAATTCCTTTATCGGTTTCAATATAAACTACATACAGTATAATCCAAATTGGTTCTCGGCTCCTAGACTGTTCAGAATGGCACAAACAAATCTGTTTTAGTTAATCTGTTGGTCATGTTACATATATGCCTAAACAGACCAGGCCTAAAATGTTGTGTTTTTAAGAATGTTAAAAGTTTGTAAAGAATTTTAAGTTACGTTGAATTCATAATAACATTGTATTAATATATATTGAATTGTTAGTTAAAAGTTAGTCTGTAGACCTTTCATTATTAAAAAAATTTAATTTTAAAAGTGCAAAATATTTAATTTGAAAAAGATTTTAAAAATCAGGTTTGAAACTGTTTTCTATTTCAAAGCAGAAGAATCAATTTAATCATCAGTTTTCTCTGAGTAGTTTTCTTTAAATATAAAAAGAAATTATACACATGTAGTAAAGTTTGAAGTTTCTGGATTAGGACAAGTTTTGGTATTATGTAGCTGCCTGAACAGCATTAATGTTTCAGAGTCCAGATCATTCTGAGCAATGGTCAGTTCCATCTAAAGTTAATTTACATCTGAGATCAAAGGATTGGCTCTGACTAATTTCTGTTATCTCAAAAGTTGAGGTATCATTAATAACAAGATAATTGAATTTATTTTATACATAGCACATCCTGTAAATTAATTTCTTAAAATAATATTGTATATATTTTAAGTGATGAAAATAAAAAAACAAATTGTGGACAAAGTAATATTTACCAACAAAAGATAATAATGTACTAGATGGGATTGACACACATCTGGCGGTACTACCATGTTCACTGTAGTCTGTGTTTTGTTGATAAAATGTATTTTTCAATAGATCACTCAATGTTAAAAAGTGATAAAAGTATTTGGCATTTAAGTCGTAGTTCAGAACATACGACTCGTAAGATAATACGATGTGGTAACGGTGCATTTTCACTATGGCTCTCAGAAGTTAAATAATACTGCTCTTGACTCAGTGATGCTATGCAAATTGATGTTTTTGAGTTTACCGGGGAGTGTTTACCAATGTAATGCAGGCAGTTGTATTTTAGTTTAAGTTAAATTTTTAGTTGGAAGTATTGTAAATTCAAAGGTGCTTTTGAATTTTCAGATCACATTGGTTTTATTAAATAAAATACCTCTCACTCACTGAGAGCTACAAACTAATTAAGGTTTACGAAAATGTTATTTTATGTAGAAATCCACATCAAACTACTATTATTTCAAAACACATTTAAGGCACATTTTTTCTGATAATTAGGCTTATTAGCATTAAGAGATTATGTAATAATTTTGTCATCAAAAGAGACTGCAAGTTCAAAATATGGCCCATCTAAAAGATTTTGATCAACTATAATCACATTAGATTAAAAGATGTTGATTTTAGTCATAAAACATATAGCTTATGCCAAATAATTGAGTTATAGCTCTCAAGTAACCTTAACAAATAAAGTTGACTTGTACAGATTATTTATGCTTCAGTAACAAGATTTGGGAAGGTGAGGAGGCATTTTCAAAAATTTGACTCCCATCATGCTGGTATTTTTTTCTGTATTGCATGTGGTGACAATAATTGCATCCTGCATCATCCTCTCTACAATTTACATGACTGTAGGTTGAGGATTGCCACAATACCATCAGTGTGTTTTGTACTTGCTGCCATAGTTTTGCAAATGAAAAATAAAAGCATTCATCCTATTTTAGAAATGTTTCAGAATCACAATATTATTAGTTATTTGAATAAATTTGTTATGGAAGTTTGTGAACTTGGTTGAGGTAGACAGGTTTAAATGCCACATAGCTTTCAACCAATAATTTGTACAGTGATTGTAGTCATTATTTTAAGGAAAGGTGCTATATTTAAAAAGCAATACCTGAAGTAAGAAATATCAGTACTTTATACTATCAGAATAAAACTCAATGACAAGAGCTTGTTTAGAAATTGGTTAGAATAGTTTTCAGAATTCCAATGAATATTTATTTAAAAACTTCTGACAGCACTCTTAACATATGAGGGTGTGGCACATGCTCCCTACAACTCCAGCACTTGACATCATTGTGTGTACCTATGCAACTAAGTTTTGAGCATGCAGTGTTGCATGCTGCAATTTTGCAAGTTGCATAAAATGACATACATCACTTAAAGCCCACACACTCATTTATTCACTCATCTCAATGCAATGTAGGAGGGAATCTACAGTCATGGATTTGAGAGCTGATTTAGAACGAGGTCTTGAAACAGGAAAAATAAATAAATTGTGTACAAAGAAATTGTTTTAAATTTTTCTATTAAAATAGTCAATAAATGTTATATAAATGTGATACACCACAAACTTTATTATTTATAAATTTATTCTATTTGATTTGGCATTTTCAGTTGCTTAAGCACTTTAATTAATTCAAAATTTAATACAATTGAGACTTAATATAACAAATCTTAAGGGCCAAAGAAAAAATTGCGATGTCTCAATAGAAGTTAGGTTTCTTTACACTCTCTCCAATGTGACTACCATTAAGTACAAGGGGTTTTTAAAACAGAATGAGAACTATGTAACTCATATCTCTGAGCCTAATTCCCATTTCATGATTGATAAAGGGTAGGCCTTACATCTATATACACAAACTGTGCTTGAAAGAGTTTAAAAAAATTATATAATATTTTTCTTTTTACAAAGTTAAGATAGCCCACCCTCAACCATGCTTCTCTTTATTCTTAATGATTCTAAGATGAAGGAAGTGTTGTCAGATTTCTTAGCAATGTATAATTTATCCTTTAGGCTGTAAGAAATAACTTGTAAAACCTTACATGTAGATTATACTGCAAGAGATTTCTTCAAGAATTTGACTGATAGCACACTCGAACGGTCAATAAAGACACTCAAATTGTTAATTGGAAAGGCCACAGACAGATGGTTAGAGAAGGGCACGGCAGTAGAAAGCAGGTCTAAAATGGTTTTAATGTCAAGGCATGATCAGAACAGTTATATTGCGACATGGTTTGGAAGCTTGGCAAATGTGATACTTATAGATTATGTTTGTTATGCAGGGATATTGAACATTGAGTATTTGTTATAAATTGAGTATTTGTTTTTTCTCTCCTCAAATCATAAAACATTGTTTACTTAAAACAAATAACAATAATTGGTAATACAGGGATATTGTTTACATTGAGTGTTACTGATGTTTTAAATGAATTAAAAAATTGTTATATCAGAAAATTTGTTTATTGGTTTGCTCTTATTTAGAGACTCCACCGTAATCTCTAAACAGTTAAATAATTGTACGTATTATAAAATTCCTTTTGACTAAAACTTTCTGAATTAAAAATACGTTTTATTAATTTTATACAATGTGTTAATATAAATGATGGAATGTAATTTAACTCCATCCTAATAAGTTTTTAAAGATTTAGACTTTGTAATATTAGTACTTTTTGTAATAAGTCATTATATGACTAATATATTTGTGTCAGAACTTATAAACCTCAAAGTAAATTTTATTTGAAAGAAAACTATGCCTGTAAGAGAGAACGGTCAGGGTCATGAAATATACAAAAATGTATTTAATATTATACTAAATTATTATTTATCCTTTAAAATATATTCAACCATGTTTTTAACAGTTATTTACAATAAGTTAATCTAATATTAGTTCTTTTATGTGACTGTTTATAAAAAGCCTATTTAACATTTTTTATGAATAATTTTTTTATTCAAGCCAATTTTAAAAGTGCTATTACACTCGCACACATCTGTAACATATTTTGCTTTTCTTATTCATATTGAATATTAATTACTTTATTCTTTCCTGGGAAAAGGGACATTTTCCTTAAATAACAAGTATTTAACAGTATTGCTATATTGTACTTAAGATTCACCCTTTTTAATTTAAGACGTGTAGATAGTGTACTGCATATTAATTTATTTATTGTTAAACGAAATGATATACTAGTGGTGTAGGCCTATTGTTCTTGAAGAGGCTGTGAACTGAAAGTTGTGTTAGCTAGAGCAGAGTAACATCTGTATTATTTTTGAAATGTCATTGTATAGTAACTAATTGTCTATCATGCAGTGTGTATTCATGTAACTATTGTCTTTAATATTTTATTGTCAATCCATCCGATGGCCCTGTCTTTGTATACGTGTTATATTTACTTCCTAAATTTATTTTAATTTTGATCTCCTATTGTAGAAAATATTTCATTTTGTATCCTCTTCCCTAGAGAAACTGTCTCAGTTTTTCTTAAATAACATTAGCTGATAATAAAAACATGGCAAGGAGCACATTGATGTTTTTATTGTATACCTAATTGTTCCTTTTAATGAAATGGAATTTTGGAACGGCGGACTAATACTACAAAACAAAATTTTAGTTGTAGTATATCAAAATAATGTGTATTTATTTACGCAATGTAAGGAGACAAGAGTATGCTCTTGCACAAATGTAGGTGGTGGCAAGGTGACATCAACGAGTAAGAAGATCTGAATGTTGCACTGTGTGAGACTAAACTGTCCCATGTAGTCACTATATATAAAAATTTGTTCGGTTTAGTTCTTTGGATTTATTGATAGTATTTATGTTATTAGGAATTGAAAATAAAATGTTATTTTTGTAATGTCCAAGTTAGCTGGATTAGTGTTTAGTTTACATAATTTCTAGAGTTTACAAAGGAACTAATTATACCTATAAATAAAATTTAGAGAGGGGATTATTTCATGTTTATCGGAAAACATACAAGGTATTGCAATAAAAGTTTGTATAATAATCTCTTAAAAAGTTGTCTGGTAAAGACTTTATTAAATTAAAGTTATTAGGGAATTATTTTGTCTTAGCAGCAGTTATAGTATGTTAAAGAAAGCAAATTTTAATACCTTTTCTTATGTAAAGAACTGTATAGTCTTGCAGATGTTGAGCCTGATAGTCCCATTTAGATTATACATGTACATAGATTACATGTTGCACTCATATTCAAAATGTTATATCCATCATGAAAACAATGCTAAACAAACATAAATATGAGATTCACACATTAAAAAACAGAAATGAAAGAATTTGTAATTGAGTATTTCTTTTTTACTGTAGACTAAAAAGTTTTAAAATATAAACTTGTCCTTGCCAATATAATTGGGAGTAAAGTATCTATCCTGGTAATGTAAAGGAGTAAATGATTAAAACTAAACAGAGGAAAACCACATTTGTTGTGCACTAACAATAAGGATAAGTAAGTACCTGTCTTATTTACAGAACAATTAGTATCCACTGCCTATTAGAATTAATTTTGATGGCAGGTTATGTACCTTTAGTGTAAACAGAGAGTGCGAATTTTATGGAATTTATTAAAAGAAAAGTAAACTACAATAGATTTTTGCTGCATAGTACAATAAAATGAGTATTACCGATAAAAATGTTTTGAATGATACGATACTTAAATGTTACTTAATTACAATATAAGCACATTTCAGAAGAAAACAGCTTATATATAGTATAGTATATATGGTATGAATGTTGTATAATAAAAATTTAACAATTACATGTTTTAGACAATAGACAAGAATCTTTATTTGTAGTTTCTTCAAGAAATACAATGGCGTCAACAGAAATGAAATGATATTTTATGTCTCTTGCTTTACAATATTGTAGAATTCGTTGATAGTGTAGACAGGTTGTTCCACTAGCCAGTCCTGGAGACATCTCTTCAGTTCATTTCCTCTGAGGTTTTTGAGGTTTTGTGGAAGTGAGTTTAGAACTTTACGGCCCAGGTAGGATGGTTTTTTGCTAAAATGTGTTGTCCGATGGGTAGGAAGAGGATAGTTTAATGCTCCTCGTGTATTGTATGAATGAATGTCTTCATTCCTGGGAAAGTCCATCTGGTCGGTGTAAATGACTGCTGCAAGAAGATAAAGTGCTGTTACGGTTAGGAGCTTCAGTGACTTGAAGGCATCTCTGCAGCTGTCCGTATGATTCAGGTTTGCAAGTGCTCTGACTGCTTTTTTCTGAAGGACTAAAACTTTATTCATGTTGCACTCAGATGTTCCTCCCCAAGATAGTATTCCATATCTGTTATGGGATTCGACAAGAGCATAATAAGCTGCTTTGGCTGCATCTGTGCTTGCAATCCACTTTATTCTTCTTACCACGTAGATGCCTGATGAAAGTTTTTTGGTGAGGTTGTGTATGTGGTCATTCCATGAAAGAGCACTATCTATAGTTACACCCAGTAGCTTTGTTGTATTGTCAACTATAATATTGGGAGTTTCCGGGATTTGCTCATGTCTTCTGCTGAAGTTGATCTGAGTGGTTTTAGACGGATTTATTGCGAGATCGTTTTGAAGACAGTATTGCATTGCATTGTCAGTTGATGTTAAAATGTCTATGTGTAGTCCGAGAGGTGTGTCATTTGTAAAAAGTAGAGTTGTGTCATCTGCATATAAAATGGGTTGAACCCTGGGGTCATTAATGTAATTAGAAAAGTCATTGGTAAAGAGTATATATAGAAAAGGACCCAGGACTGACCCTTGGGGTACTCCTCTACTTACTGGAAGTTGTGTAGATCTATACACACATTTTTTCTTGTTTGCAATTTGTTGAATTTCAACAATTTGCCTTCTACCAGTTAAATAGCTGCCCAGCCAATCTTTTGATAAACCTTTTATCCCCAAAGTTGGTAGTTTTCTCAAAATGAGATCATGGTCAAGACAATAGAATGCTTTACTATAATCCAGCAAAACGGCCGATACAAGCTTCCCATCTTCCAGGTGATCAGTTATTTGTTCAATCAGACTTGTGAGAGCTGTGGTTGTTGACCTTCCTTTAAGAAAACCGTGCTGGTTATTTGATATCAGGCTGTTTTGTTCAAGGTGTTTTGAAATACGTGATAGTGCTATTTTTTCTGCTATTTTTGAAAAGGTTGATATCAATGAAATTGGGCGATAGTTTTCTACTTTTGTAACTGGACCTTTTTTATGCTTCGGATATATTTTGGCAATTTTCAAAGAAGATGGAAAATGACCAGATTTGAAGGATTTATTTATAATGTTTACCAATGGTGGTGCTAATTGTTTAGCACAGTGCTTTACAACTTTTGAAGGGACTTCATCCAGTCCACAAGAAAGCTTAGATTTGAGGGAGGATATCACTGATAAGACTTCTTTTATGGTTGTTGGTGTAAGATTCAATAGCTGTTCGTTTAAAGTCTGGAAAGGTGAGTGGTTTGGTTATGGTTATGTTATCCAGTTTTTTTCTATTTTCTTTTAGTGTGGAATCTGCTATTGTTGAAAAATGGTGGTTGAAGAAGTTAGCTATTTGGGAAGGATTACTTAGCATATTCCCTTCTACTTCAAGCATGAGTTTGGGTTCTTCTTTTTGTTTAGACTGCTTTTCTGAATTTATAATGTTCCACAAGGCTTTGGGTTTGTTGTCTGAGTTAGAGATATATTCAGCAGTGACATTTCGCTTAAGATTTCTTAGCTTTAAATCATAAGCTTTCTTTTTTGTTATCATAAGTATTCTGTCGTTTTCACTTCCAGTAAGTTTGTACC
Organism: Homalodisca vitripennis; assembly: GCF_021130785.1. Lineage (NCBI taxonomy): Eukaryota > Metazoa > Arthropoda > Insecta > Hemiptera > Cicadellidae > Homalodisca > Homalodisca vitripennis. Next base: position 78,442,620 of record NC_060211.1, read on the forward strand.
TGCGTAGAGTGGTTAAAAATTCTTCTTTGAGCATAGCTGTCTCTTCGTCGTAGTGGACTCTCAGTTTATTTCTTGTTTTTATTCTAACCTGTTTTTTGGGGCATACTTTATCTAATGTGTACCTTACAATTTGTTGAAAGCAGTCATAGGCCTTCTCTGTGTCATGAGTTTCAAACACACTTTCCCAGTTTTCTTCTGCAAATTCACTTCTCAGACAGTTGAGGTTCTGAGTAGAAAAATTTCTCTTTTCACAAGCAGGTTTCTTGGAAGGTTGTTCGAATTCCACTTTCAGAAAGCAGATTTGACCAGTATGGTCTGAAATACCAGCTTGAAAAATTGTAAAGTCAACAGTGTCTTGTGAGATGTTTGTACAAATACAATCGATGGAGGTTGTTGATAGGTTGGTTATTCTTGTAGCTGGAAGGGGTAGCCGTCTAATACCGAAGGTCAGCAGTTCGTTTTCTAGAAGTGTGCTGTCTGAATTTACTGTTAGGCGATCCATATTTATGTCTCCTATTAAAACAAAGGGTTTGGTTTCAGGTTGGATTGAGGTAAGTATATTTAATAGAAAGTCAACGCCTAACTTTGTTTGTCCAGCTGGTGAACGATATACACCTAGTAAGTAGAAGGACTTGTTCTTGATGTTACATTTTGCTGATGCAGCTTCAAAAGTTAGTTCTAGAGATTTGTCTGCTATGTCAATGGCTTCTACCTCAATAATTGATGTTTCACGGATATAGATAGCAACTCCCCCCCAATCTGTGGTCTTCCCTGCTATATTCTGTTACAAGATTGTACCCAATGATGTTGGTAAGTGACAATCTATCTTGGCTGAGACCGTGCTCTGTTAGGACTACGAGTGTTGGATGTAAGTCGTTCAAAAGGTGATTTATTCTTTCCACCTTATTTTTTAGTCCTCTAACATTTTGGTGTAGGATAGTGATTGAGGTGGTTTGGTTTGTTTTTGTGCTGTGTTCCAAAAGGTTCTGGTGTTTGGCTTGTTTGTGATCGGTTTGTATTTTTCTCTCTTGTGGATTGTACCTAAAAAATGAGAATCATTTAATAGTGAGGTATGGTCTGATTCTTTGGATGCTGTGTGCGAGATATCTATGTTAAGATTGTGTGGAGAGTCCTGCCCTGCAGTTTTTAACAAAACATGTTCAACTTGTTTACAGGCAGGGGATATTGTCCCTAGGCTATCTATATATTTGTTCAGAAAGTCTTCATATGTTTCTTCTTTTTCCAGTTTAGTAGCAGTCATTGGTGGCTTCCTGTCTTTAACTTTGTGCACTGTCAGAGTGTTGTTTCTTGGTGGTCTAGTAGCCGTGACTTCCTCATAGTTTGAGTGTGTATTGTAATGCATTGCATTTGTGACAGTATTGCTTTTTTCTTTTACATGTTTTTTGTTTTTTGCTACCTGGAGAGAAATGCTGAACTGGTTTTGGCGCTGAACTGGTCTTATTTTACTTGGTGCTAAGCTAGTTATTTTTGAAAGAGACCCTTTCCTAATAATAGGTGTGTTTTGTGTTACTTTCACAGATGTGTTTAGTTCCGGCTTATTTTGATTTTGCATTTGTTGGTGTAGCATCTGTAACTGATGTTCCACTTGGTCTTGACGGGTAGTTAGCTGAGTGAGTTGGTATAGTACAAGAGCAAGATTGCTTTGCTTGTGCAAGTCTGTACCAGTAGTTTGCGCTTCTGGAGAAGTAAATTCTATCACCTTGGTGTGTAGGTCAGCACTTAAAGTTTGCGTTTCCACATTTTTACTTACTCCAATTTTTTGATTTCTTGTATCTCGATTTGAGGTAATGTTCTTTTCAAGATTTCTAATTGTATTCTTTAAGTTACTAATTGTCTTTACATAGTCATCAATAAATTGTCCTTGTTTATTGTCGTGCTCTTCAAAAAAGGCTTGTGTGTCTAAGCGAAGTTTCTTTTCTTTTTCCAATTGGACTTGCGTTTCAGAAATATTCTGTAGTAGCCTTTCTATTTTATTGATGAACTTATTTTCTTCACTTTCCATCTTCTCAATCTTTTCTTCCAGATTTTAGCTTCTAGTCTAATATTTTTCTCCTTCAGGAAGTTATTTTCTTCTAGAAGAGCTGCTCCTATCTTTGCGGCCATTTTTAATTTTTCATCATTATCTTCTAGATTGTGTAGAACGTTACTCTCATTCAGACTATGTTCGAGTTCATCTAATGAGGTATACAAGACATCTGGGCTTTTGGAAGAGCTAGCTTTATATGCCACTTCTGCTTCAGCTAGGGCTTTGTTAAATTTTCCATTTTTGAAATTTTCTGTTTGTGGTATACCGTGGATATGAACGTTTGTAGAATATAAAGATAGACAGGACTCTTTCACTGTGGCTGTTGTGCTGTCGCCAAAAAATGTGACAGAAAATGTTGAAGCTTTGTTTTCATGTTTTACTATTTCTGTTATTGTGGCAGGCCAATGACGTATTCCTTTTAGTTTAGCGAAAACTATGCCCCCCTCTGAGAATTGTTGTTTATTGCAAGCCATATCTAATAGGCTCAAAACTGAAGTGGGTCAGTTTTTACAGCCTTCAGTTTTGACAGAATCCTATTGCAATACACTGTTGTTGTCTGGTTGCATTCTTAAATCAGCAGGCACTGACAGATGTGGTTGATATTGGATTGGCTCAGTCCTCTTGGTAAATAATACAGTCCACTTCCTAAACTAAAAATTTACTGAGCCAGTTGCCTTCGGATTCTTGGATGTGATTCAAGCAGTACACTGTTATAATCGTGTTGCGTCGCTGAGATGCAGGCACCAGTGAGTGTTTGCTCTTTAGCGTAGAGTGGTAGTAGTCTGGTGTTCTGGTTTTGAAGGATGTCAAGTTATTGAAGATATTGTAGAGTTATTGATATATTATTTGCATAATATTTCTGTCAGAAAAGAAATACTTGGGAATAAATATTAAGTTAGTTAGGAATAATAGTTAAGGATTGCAAGTAATCAAACTTGTTCATTATCAGATAACACAAGATGCATTAAACAACCTCAGTCAAAGTTTCAAGGTCAACACAATCAAGATAATAATCAAAGCTTTATCAATTGTCAATGTCAAAGTTCGGTTGTGCTGTGGTTGGGGATGGAATAGTCTCAGAAAGGAAACTACCCCAGTTATCAAATGCAGGTTATAACTTCTTGTCAAAAATAAAACTAAGAGATTGTTAATATTACTATTCCCTTATTGAAGACACTGGAAGGAGTGTTAGTTTTTAATAAAATCTTGACTACTTGCAGTGATTTTCACAACCCTAAGCTTTTTAAATAATAAACCACAGTTAATCCAACAGTCACAAAACATGTGATTGAGTGAGCTGTGTAGGTGAGTTTTTTACAATGTTATTTATCCCTAATACTTAAATTTATGGAGTAAAATTTACTATCTCAAAATTATTTAAATACTTAGCCAAAACACCCTTTACACTTTTCTTTCTAAAACACTAAAATGAACTTGATTAACACAGTATATAATTGGCACTTGTTGTCACACTCATTTAGGGTCACACATTGTTACTACTTTTTTAGAGAGGGATATTAATCCAAAGGTGTATTGGTTATGAGAATAACAAATTCTTATTAATTTAAAACATCAATATTGAATAATAAAATTTGTACAAATTTCCCTTTTTTCAAGTGATATAGTTTTTAATACATAAAAGTTACTTAAACTGTTTTATTAGGAATACATTCTACAATATTGTTTTGAAATTCCTGTTAGGTTATTGGCTGAATTCATACTAATAGAACAAATAGTTTTGTCCAACATTTTTCATGTTTCATTTACTTTACTAGTAAATTGTTTTTAGTAGATAACCAATTGTTTTTATCAATAGGTAAAACTATACTTTAATTATTCAACAATACAAAGGAAATAATACATGTGTAATTTAAAAACACAGATTGTTTAAATTTGTAAGTATTGAAATGTATATTAATGCAAGGATGGTAGTACAATACGATAAAAATAGTGTAAAGGACTGTAATAAGTCACTGACTGAGGAGGTCATTGTGTTACTGAGTGATATCATTTACATGGCCAATTAGTTTTTATCCAGTGTATGATACACACATGGCTTATTTAATAATAAATATTTATTTTTTACTCCCTTAACACCTATGAGTATTTCTTCATGAAATGATGGCTGTTTATCAAAATGCTGTCTGGTTTTCTAGAGATTGATTAGAAGTAAATACCATTGCTCACAAATTGTATTCCATAAGATTTAAGTATTTACATCGCTGGATTCCCCATAATTTCTTCTTTCTTGTATTACAGTTTTTAAAATAATACATTTTTAATTAAAAACCTAAAGTTCTATTTACAAAATGTATTCTAAACTTACAGATATTACAAATGTATTGGATATGTTCGAAACAACTATTAAACACTTTTCTAGCAAACTTTTAAGTAGATTTGTATTTTATTTTTGTGTGATATCTTTTTTGTCAAGTGCATTGGGCTACTGTTGTGTAGTTTTTTAATTGTATTTGGAACTAAATCCAAGATGGCTTTCGGTACAGATGGCTCTTTAACTCTAACCAAAGTTTAGAGTTTCAGGCACTAAGATTGACTTACTCAAAAATCTAGCATATGCGGAATAAGAATTCGTAATGCTGCAGAATCATTTATAATACAGTATGGTGCATACATTTATAATTCTAATTGGCAGACAACTTAATGCAGAGTTTTCAGTAAGCAACAAGTTTTCTCTTACAAATACAGTTTTTGTCCATATGTGTTCATTCAACATTTAAATCTGAGCTTACTAAATTTTCACATAGATTCATAAAAACATAAGTTTGATAGTACAGAAATCTTTAGTTAACTAGGTGAAAGATTTTATTTACAACACTTAAAGAAATGTTACTCCTTAAAAGAAACAAATATTTTTTACACCAAATATGTTGTTACCATTAATGTAACTTGATTTATACATTTTAAAGTAAGTACTGCAAAGTACCTTGTTTTTCCTCTTGAGATTTTAGGAAATGGACATGCGTTATTTTTGAAGTGAAAATATTTTACGAGAGTTAATTTTTGCAAGTACAAAATATAAACAATGAATAATTTTGTACTTGTATTATCTTTTCTCACTTAAAATAGGGGTATGGGAAAGAAAGAAAAAACAATTTTACATATAAAAATAAAAGCATTTATAAAATCTTAACATATTTCTTACCAAAGATCTCTAAACAATAATTTTTATTTCTAACAACATTACGATCCACTTAAGTAACAGTTGACATTGATTAAGCAGTAGTTATAGGGGATCAGTTAAAGCTGGATCATTGCACAGAGTTAAATCAATTGTTGACGATATCTTGTCTATTGCTACTTGCTGAGCATGTTTAGCTTTCTCAGTGGTTATTGCTGGTACTGTTTTTGCATACCTGAAAAAAATCTTTGTTAGTATAACCATACAAGTTTTCATGAGAAAGATCTATAATAACAAATTTTTTTTAATGGTTACTATTTGATCAAACATCAATATTTAAGCATTTTGAAAGTTTATACAAGAACATCGTCAATATACATACTGTATGTTTAAATAGTAATTTATTTACAAATGTACACACTATTCAAAATAAGATGAATATAGGTTTAAAGAACACATTATTAAAAAGTTTTGGTTTGGTTTATCTGAACTCAACATGACAGTCATGCAGATGTCCAAGAGAAACTTTGACCTGCATATTTCTAATAGCTGATTCATCTGTTACTGCGATTCATTGTTTGGAGAGATGAGGCATTTACTATTTATTTCAGCAGCAGACAGCTGTATTTATATGTTTGTACTTTAGATACACTTTATCAATTTTTAAAGTTAAACAAGAAATTCCTTGTTGCCATGATTTATTTATTGTAACTGTTAATGGAGTAATCAGTTTTTTTTGTAGAAGATTTTGGTAGCTTAGTGCATCTATCGTTAATGTTATAGCTTTCTCTTTAACAAATTGGAAGATTAATTTATTAACTGATCTTCATTTTCTGTGCTGTTAGGCCTATTTTGTATGTTTGAAAAGGTTTTTATAAATATAAACTGCTCTCAGGCAAGTTATGTTCTCTTAAAAATATACTTGTTATGGTTTTCTTCAGCATGCAAGTTAGAATGTATATATGTCATTAGTAAAAAATTGTTTCTTGTAGAAAAAGTAACAAAAACTAGTTATTGTTACAAAATGTTGTAAAACTCCTACATTTTAGTTCCCTAGTTCCTACAAAAAATGTTTATGAAAGAAATCATGATAGCCATTAATTAGTCAATATATCTGACATTGCAAAACAATATGAAATATGCATGTGAAATACTAAAAGTTATAAAAAAACCATCAAATGGGTAAACAGTGCAAGCCTTTTCATTGGCCAGTAAAAAACAGTTTTCTAAATATTATCTCATTATTTATTTCAGTTACAAATGTATGTATAATTGATGAGCTATAATTGTTACTGCACTTCAAATTACAAAATTGTGAATGTTGAACATTTTTAAAAGTTACTTGCAGAAATTTAGCAAACTGTAATTATTTTCTACAAAAAGATTTTTTAGTAATCATTTGAATTTTGTGTAATCACTGAGAATCTAACCTTTTGATTGATATATTGTCAAATATCAAAATCTTATTGAAAATCTTTACTATTACTCAATGGACTTTAAAATTTCATTAAAACACGGAAATGTCAGAATATAAAGTTTCCCTTGTACTTTGATATTGTCTGTAACAAGAACAACAGCACCAATAAATGTGGAAACCCTACAAAATGAATGAATCCATTGTTTCTTCTTCAAAACTATAACAAATACTTCACAAAAATAATCAATTAAACCCCAAACTAAATACTAACAGACTAAAAACTAGTTGATGGTCAGTATAGAAACACTTGACTGCAGCTGTTCGATGGAGTATTTCTTAGTATGGAAAAATAACTTCTGATGTGGTTAAAAAACCTCAAGATCTCTTTACTGATCTCTTTAGTGATCTAGCTTTGTTCTCATAGATTGAAGATTTCCTTCATGGTAGTAGTTGGAAGTTGGCTTATGGAAATTTGAAAATAATGGCTTGTACAATCTATATTTTAATATTTATGTTTTATTATAACTGACCAGAATCGTTTCTTTGAATTATAATTTTCAAGTTGATTTTATAGTACAACTCAATAGGAACACATACATAATAAATTTATTGGAATTAATATTTGAATTCATGGTTAAATATGTGGTGAAATCAAACACTGCACTTTGACTAGATTCTATTGGCCGGTAGTAGTGATTTGTGTGCTGGTTGGTGATATTGAGATTAATGTTTTAGTGTCTTTTCTGCTATTGAGATGAAGAAACTATTAAAGTGATCAGCTATTTCCCCTGGGTATTTAATGGTGGTTACTTTGATTTGAAGCTGAAGGTAGTGTCAAGATAGCTGTGGCTTTCTTTTGTGTATTAATTTTTTGCCAGTATGCTTTTGATTTGTACTCTGCATTGTTGGCTCAATGCTTTGCTGCTTTCATTATATTTAAGTTTAAGGTCATGTTTAAGTTTAAGGTTTTGTCTTAAAACTGGCCTGACCCGTCAGAGCAAGTAATCATTCTTCAGATTAATGTACTTATTATCCCAGTATTGCTTCATTGTTTTTCTTTTGCTGTAAGTACTTGAGAGTGGGCAGGCAATATTCAGAACTGTCTGAATAATTGTTATTGAAAGTGATGTGTCAGATTAATATTCTCAGTGTCAAGACAATGCTTTCATAGTTTTGGTTTTTCAGATTTTCTTTAAAATGGTCTATAGAGTTTTTTACTACAATTTCTTTTTATTTCTTCTGGATGGCTCTGTGAAAGTTTAATTTTTAATGGAAGTTATGTGGAAAAATTGCTTAAGAATGTACATTTCAAATTTAGGCTATATAACAAAATAATAAAATTAGGCAGCTTCATTTTGATAATAGTTTTATTTTTAAATATCTGTACTTTCTTGTCTGTCCTAGTCTACTGGAATGCTGTGGACAATTTCAGAGACAATTATTTATTACCTAATTTGTATCCAAAGTTTGTAAAAGTAAATTTGTGAATGTTTTCAATAAATATAACTTATGTGTAGTATTTCTTGCAATAAGTAAAAGTTAATGTAATAAGTTATGCAGTCTTTTTTGTCTCATAATACATCTTTTAAAAAGTTTATAATGTTTAGATATTTAGTGATTGTGCTATTGAGGGAACACATAAATGATGAGCTTTGAGCCGACTCAGTAAATTAAACCAAGTTCTCTGCAATAATGTGTCAGTGTTGGTTTCAGAAGATATGCTGGGATCCTTTGTTTGCCTGTACTTGCTCTCTAATCTTCTGTTTAATAATACAACACAGATTTTTGGGCTGATAAGACAGGAAGAATGAACTGAATAGAACAACCTTAACAGCATCAGTATACAATCTAAGATCATACATGTTCTATTGCATTACCTGCATAGTAACGCTGGTAGTAGCATCAGTAATTGTGTGTCCGGTTTGTATGTTGGATTATTTTTTCCAAGAATGGCCAAAACATGGATTTCTTGTGGACTCAAAAATATTAAATGTTGATTTGAGAACTCTGTTCTTGCTTTTTGACAAGTTAATTGTTTTTCATAATTTTTTATTCCCAGATGCAGTCCTGGAGTTTCATTATCGGACATTCTTGAACAGAATCATTTACTTCATGCCAATCGTTGCAATACTGTAAATCATAATTAAATTCACAATTGATTAAGAACTGCATTTGTCTTAACAATAATAGGTGAAAACTTTTAATAAAAAAATTCAAATTATAATTATAATTAGGAATCATTTGAAGTATGATATCTGAATTCAATTACAGTATTTATAAATAACTCGTATCATACCTACCTATACAAATTGTATGTAAAAAAGGATACACTGGATTTGGTGTGACAAATATTGACTAGTGTCTTCTAGTGGAGTTAGAATTGAGTTACTACTACTTGCTAGTTTCCAGCAAAAACAATGAAATAAAACAATAACAGGGCATTCGCCACTTTTTTTTACATATTGCTGTTTTACATATTATCTGTATGAATGAACGATTAAAAGCAGTTTAGTTTTATAAAAATTGTAGGTATTGTAAAAACAGACTTTACTTTTCTAAGAGTTTGACTACAAGGCTTTGTAAATGCGCATTTATCTATTGTACATAAACTATGATTCAGTAGTTTCATGATGTGTGGTTGAGTAAATTTAAAGCGTCTTTATTGCAAAATTCTCAACAGGTGTTTTTATATTAAAGATTTTTATTTCATATGTTGACAGGCTTGATAACATCAAAATCTTCAATTTTAGTAAAAATATTATTTTCTTCTTAAAAATAATCTCTGGGTCTCTTTTTGCTGTAAAACAATATGGGTGGTCTATTTCCTTAAATGAAAAGATCAGTAACACAGGAATAAAATATTGGAATTTAATCCTTTTTTTACCCAGGATTCAGTCTTATAAATTATCCATAACTTTGTTAGTTATCTCTGAAAATGTTTTCAGACAAATAGAAGAATATTTTTCAGACTACTCACTGTACCTGTTATATGTTGTGGTCTGTAACCAATAAAACATCCTTTGTAATTCTAAAACACTTCGTATTGCCAATAGATTGGTCAGAGTCTAATTTTGGGTTATCAAGTTGCAGAAATTCATCCTACTGGTGACGTTTGGCTACCACTTAGTGATATTTGAAGCTTTTTATCAGTTGACTTTTAAAGAAAACATTCCATTTCCAAAGTTGAATCTGAATTCAACAAATCTGAAACAGTAATAATAAATGAGCAATGGAAGAAAAAATTAGCATTTAGCCAAGAAATCATTGGACTGTACTGAGTTCACAGCATGCTGTTGATATTTTCATGCAGATCAACCATCATAGCGGCTGAAATAATGTTGGATCCCTAAAAAAGTATACTTTTGTTTTTCAACTTTCTGATGGCCTAAACGATGAAACTTGAAATTCACATGGCTTAACACATTGACTGCAGTGGATGCACATTAATACTAACCTGGCTCTACTAAAGTCAGTATACATGACTTTGTGCAGTGAAGGTGTTAAGCTGTCAACAGACAAAGTAAACATTTTTCATGAAGATCAACAATTCATACAGGTAAGTCTATGACAGCGTCATTTCAGACGCTGCCCTAAACAGAAGGTGGATTGGAGCTGAACAACGTTCATTATGGGCTTACTTTTAATATATCTATGTTGAAGACAACTACCACAACCAGTATGTTTTATTTGTACGTGGTTCAGAGATGCCTATTTTGAAAAATATGCCTATAACTGACTTTAAATTTGTAGCAGTTCTCTAAACACTTATTATAATGAAGGAAACAGGATTTTTCTGGACATTTGTCATCGTTTGGTAATACAGCATTTCAGTAAAATTACGTTTTGAGATCTGCAACCTGATCTCATCCTCAGGTGAAAAACTAACACATAACGCTCTTGTATGATTTGTTTATTTTACCCTAGATTGTAGTTGTGAGTTAGATTAATTGTTCACCTAAGGAAGAGGTCAGATTGTAGATCTCAAAAACTAGTGTTACTAATATTTTGTATCACTAAACAATGGCAAATGTCCGGAAAATCCTGTTTCCTGCATAATACTTCCATTGTCAAAAATAAATTTCAAACTAAAGACTTATTATGATGGAAGGAGGCAAGCCAGACACATTAACTTTTACCCTACAACATTTCTAAGATGGGAGATTTACTAGATATTTTCATATCAGGATTTTCAGTTACAACAATCATTAGCCAATAAGCACACTCCTCCTCTACATGGATTTTACCGAAGATAACTTGACATATGGCCGTAACCAGAAAGTATTTTTGACAAAAATGTGTTATTTATATTTTGCTAATAATCAGTTAAGCATATTGTACTAAGTTTTGCCTTCATCCCTCGGTGCTTGCAGCCGCTGCAGGAAATCTCTCCATGACAGTGGATGTCCCATGATTAGAAGCTGGAAATGGTAGCAGCACAGTACAGATGGTGGATGATTGTAAAGAGGGCCATTCACCACTATCCCAGTACTTAATTTTTGAATATACAGTAGACATTGGTCATGAGTTTTGTTAATACTGGACATACATAAATATGTATAAAACACTAACTTTAAAAACTACTTACCCCTCAACTAAAGCATGAGAAATGAAGTCTCCAGTTTCATTTGAATGCTGTTGGCTAAAAAATAAAACTCCTTCACTACTCTTTAACTCGATCTTACTGCTGAAATTGAAGTAAGCCAACAGTTCTTTCAGCCGCAGATACGAATGTCCATTAAACGCAGGTACTTCACAGTCTTGAAACAACATTTCAAACAATAATTAGCTGACATGTTTTACATGATTTTTTGTTAACAATTACAAAATTTAATCCATAAATCCTATTAAATAGAAAACGTAAGACTGTGATTAAAATAACATTGATGTAAAACTCAGTTTATAAATAAAAAATTGTACAAAACTTGTTCTTATTATTTTTTGTAAAAATTAAGCGAACATCAATAGTTAAATAAATTCCTTCTCAATCAAGTTTTGGTAACTTAATTTTATAAAACAAGGATTCAAAAAATGTTGTAATTACTAAGGACAAAATCTTGCTCAGTTCTTGTTAATGATGGTACAACTTTTATCATAGTAATATATCCTTGTACAGCTTTTACAAATATGTAAAAGCTTATACACATATATATTGATAGCTTGTATAAATAAACTAATAAATCTTTTAACAATAGATTCAAATGTTTCCCCATCCTATCAATAAAACGTTGGATGCATTCTTTGCGGTTTTCTCCCGTCACTTACAGTGACTTCAAGTTCAGCAATAACTTTTGGCAAGTGATCATGGATTTCAGAAGACTCATTATCAGTGGCAAGTAGTGGGAGGAAGCAGATGAAGTAATTTTTCAGTAAATCAAACAGTAAGGTCAGATATGTATGAATATATAGCAGTATGTAAACTTAAGTAATTTATATCAAAGAGTATATTACCTTTGAAACATAGAACATGACAAAAATATAGAAATTATGGGTGAAATGCCCACTATTCTCTGTACACTTCTAACAACCCTGGCTGACATCTAGTGAAGTGATTGGAAACATCAGTTCTGAGTTGCACATGCACAGTACTCTAAGGCATGAGGTAAGAGGCTTAGCAGGGGAAACCAAGTCAAGAAATGTATGAGAGGACACTATCTTCTATTAACAGCTGAGCATGGTTGAGTGTAACCAACCACATGATCTGCGATTTAGACCCACTTATTCCTGCATTTACTGTAATGCTAAGTGTGTATAGCATGGTTAGTGAACAAAGAAATTAAATAAATTTAACCTCAATTGTGACCGATTATATGAAACAAAGATCTCATATTTGGTTTTCCACATAATAAATTATGTTAATGAAGATAAGTCTGAACACATTGTTTTTAGTTTAAGTACCAATTCTGTTATAAAATCTGTTAAGCTATTAGAAATCAACCTTAATACTAAACTTACATGAGAAACCTATACAACCTCACTCTGTAATTGTAAAATTCATGAGTAGATTTTGTTGCCAAAAAACTTAAAATTCTGCGCTGGCTCTAGTTAGTTACTACAGCACATTACACTCTTTCATTCTTACCTCTAGTATGGTATCTTTTCTGGGAGAATTCTAGTCGTGCTAAGGAGGTTTTCCTTTGTCAAAAGAAAGCACTATGTACAATATTCATCAAGAAATGTAGTGAAACCTGTAGGTCTATCTTTATAAAAAAACAGAATTACATTTCCTTATATTTTTATTCTTCAAAGTTTAATGTATGTCAAGAAGAATCTACATTTATTCAATGTGAGAAGCCTATTCACAATTATACCACTAGACATAGAGACCTAATTGATTTAAAATATGTTACATTAAACCAGCACACATATATTTATGCTGGGTTACACTCTTTAATAAACTGCCTCTTATTGCTGAGGATATTACTTGCAACCATTCTCAGAATGTTTTGTCTAGGTGGCTCAAACAAAAGGCTTTCTACTCCATATAAGAAATGCTATCCTGTTGTATCAAAAGCTTACAAATTTAGAACTCTGACTTGAACTATAACTACATATTAATATATTATCTGTTATATTAGATTTTATCTTTTAATCATTGTAATTAATATAGTTAGACCTACGTTATATTATTTATCCTACCACAGTATAATAGCTCCTTGGTCTGCATAAAACATGTAGGACAACAATAAAATATTCTTGATTCTTGACAACTTTTCTAAACATGCATGACTTGTATTGCATGTATTGTAAATATATCAATATAATTAAAACATATTTGTTAAAACATTTTTTATATATTTATATTTGAATCAAATAAATTTAAAAATATTATGTGCTTTAATATTTGTGGAGATACACTTTTTATCTGTTTAGTATTAGTCTTCTAGTATTTTATCCATAATAAGTAATAATACATTACCTACATTATATTTTCAAACAGGCAATTTTCTCAAACATTTCTCAACAATTTGGGTGGAATGAAACATATTAATCTGTTTTTCAAATTGGATTTTGTTATGATCTAGTGATTTTACAGGAAATAATGGGGGTTTTATGATGGATAATTAATTCTCTATTCTTGGTGACTAAAATAAAACTAATATTATTCTATTGATTGAATCAAGTAAGATGGAAATAATTACTTATAGTAAAGCTCACTCTTAGGAACAAGCCTTTCTGTGCAAAATGTTCCTTGAAAGCCTTTGGGACAGGAACATGTTGGCAACCCTGTCAACTCAGATATCTCACATGTTCCCCCATTGTTGCAGGGATTTAAGCCACAGTTGTTTAAAAAATCTGAAACGACAAAAAATGAAGTCAGATTTTTAGGGGCAAACAACGTCTTCACAATCTGAAATAATTTATTTGATTATTGGGTTACACAATCTAAGTATGGCTAACAAATATTTCTCTTTGAATGTAGTTTATGTATTATGTGTTGAATGTTGTGTATGTGTGTGTGTGTGTGTGTGTGTGTGTGTGTGTGTGTGTGTGTGTGTGTGTGTGTGTGTGTGTGTGTGTGTGTACAGGTATTTTGACAAGTGTGGAGTGGGAGAGATATGTTACCGAAAATTGTGATAACGAACAACCTATAAATGCTCAGTTGTCTCATAGTTTACCTGCTGCTCACATTAACAGTGCTAGTGTTATCTGTTTTATTCCTACTCTGCAAAATGTTGTAGTTTGTGCTTAATTTATATTGTATGAGAGTAAGTGAAAAATGTCCCAGTGTAAACAAAAAGATAAAACCTTAACTCTGCTTCAGAGGAATGAGATTTTAAAGAGCCTTGATAAAGGCAATAAACTTGCTAATCTCACAAATAAATATGGAACATGAATATGGCATATGGCAAATATGTCTGTTTAGTCATGCAACGATACACAACATACAGAAGAACATGAAAAGATTAAGTTTTTTTTTAAACTGTTAAAAAAAAAACACATTGTCACTGGACAATGTGTGAAAAAAGTGTCAGAAAAACATTAAAAAATCGTGAATTTCCTCAGGTTGAGAATAGCCTATATGCTTGGTTTTGTCAAGAATGAAACAGGCATACACAAATTTCAGGGGACATTCTTAAAGGAAAGGCGAAGGTATTCTATGAGAAAATAACGGAGAAAGACAATTTCAAAGCAAGTGAACGAGGTTAGAAAAATTCAAAAAGCGTTTCGGAATTCAGTTGTTAAGTACATCAGGCAAAAAACCATGTGATGTTGCTGCAGTCAAACCATTCAAGAAAAATTTAAAGCAAATCATTGAAGAACTAGACCTAACTCCCGATCAAATCCATAGCGCAGATGAGAGCGGTTTATTTTACCAGCTTTTGCCCAATGCTGCAATGAGTGCCTTTGCAAATTCTGTGAAGTGAGAAGAAGAAAACTACATGTCTGTCAGTGATATTCTTGTTTTAAAGAGGCTTCAAGTTTTAAACGTGTCTTTTCAAATTAAGAACTAAAACAGAATTGACAATTTTTTACTCCAGTGGAATATGGACCTATCGCACCATAAATTAAGATTATGTTTATTTCTAGTGTGGTACAGCACTGATTTAAACCAATTATTACATACGTATAAAGGATATGTTTTGATGCCGTTCATTTAAATTCAGTAAACAAGTAATGTAATAGTAATTTCGAACAGTGTTTTGTGTAATAAAGCATACGTTTTGTACATATTAAGTATTTTTATGGATGTACTTCCAATAATCCAGCATTTTCACTTAGTGAGTCTACTGTAATTAATAAAATTATAGTACAAACTTAATGAAATAAAACAAACGTTTTCTCTTTGAAAATTCTCAATAATGACGAAATGATGTTTGATTGTAACTTTGGGTGGAATGCAACTGAATCCATTAATAAAGAGAGAATTGCTTGATTTTTTAGGAAATTCAGAATGTGTTTTTAGGTTGAATAATGCTTTTAAAAATATCTCTTCAGTCTAAAAAAAACCAAAGATCTCGTGATTTTTATTGAGTTTTCACAATTTACAACACATTTCATGGTTAAAAATCACAAATTGTAATTGTATTCAAGTATCTCTTAACAAATTAAATTTTGTTAAGAGATACTATGTATTGGGACACAAATACCTCAACTTAGACTTACCAGATCTTTCGGGCAATGTAGAAGCACCAAAATACAATGCCCATCCAATATGTGCAAGTTTGAGTTATCTTTTGGAATTATTTATTTGTATTCGTCATACCATAAATGCATAATCATTTCTTACAACCTGTTCATTATACTGTACTTAAAGAACCTAAAGCATAGACACTTACTTAAACACGCCTGCCGATCAGTAGAACGTGTGAATTGTTGAAGGCAAGAACACTTGCCATGGATACAAATACTGTTTTCAACTGTACAGTCTCTGTCATTAAGGCACTTATCTCCAATGAGGGAATGCTGCATGTGGACTGTGACTGGGGTGTTAATAGTATCTGGAGGTGGGAGCATACCTGCGTAATTTTATTAAAACATAATTAATTCATTTTGAATATTTACATATTGTACAATGAATAAAGCTGAATTTTTCAATACATCAATAATTTATCATAAGAACATGTAAGCTACAATTATAAATTTCCAAATTTATTTCTCCTTCCAGCTTGGTCTGTTGGTCCTTGTATACATCTATGAGGTAACTGTGAAAGATACTCAGACAAATGACAGGAATACAGTAATCACTCCATAATATCAGAGCACTGACTGATTTGTATGTTTTAATATGAGAATTTTGATAGGGTTGAAAGACAGGCTTACCTTCACTAGATTTGAAGATTATATCATGATTGTTGAGACGGGTGGGGTTTGGAGAAAGTCTTTGAGGGGTCAAACCTACCGGAAGGTGTGGGGTGTATGGGATGCCCCCCAAGAAAAGGGAGACAGAGGCTCACCCTGTGAAAACTTATAGAATTTAATGCTCTGATACTGCATTTTAAGGTTTTAGACTCAAATTAACAATAAATATTGTTACATTGTTTTAAGGTAAAAACAACTCTCAATAGTTGCTTAAAAGGAGCGTGCTGTACGATAGTGTAATGCAAAGTTTATTTTGTATTACCAAGCATTATCTTGCATGAGTAATTTGGAGTAAACAATAACTATAATTTTTGGCTTTAAACATATATTATATTTTACTATACAAATATTACACACTACTGGATACAAATTACATATTACTACATTACATTACATGTTACCGAACAATATTTTACCAAAAATTAGGTGTACATTGATTTGAAACAAAGTTTAATTTTCTTTTTGTTGCTGTGAATTTGTAGATCACTTTGTTTACATTTACATACTCTTTCGGGCCAACAAGGCAAGTGATGATAGTTTTTCTTGGTCTTATTCCTTAGATATACTTTAACCTTCTCAAACAAGAGAATAAACGTTCATATGAACCTAAACTCATTGGTAATATAAGGTAAAGGCAAAACAGTTCAAATTTTTTGGAAATACATCTTTTAGATTTTTTCAGATTTAAATAACTTTTTTAATACCTTACATCTTGTTTTTAAGTCTTTGTCAATAACCATTGGTTAAAAATACTTTACCTCATCTACTCAGTAGTGCTGGCAAAGGTCACGTGTCATTGGGTCTATCAATGTCTGCGGCGATGATGTTACAATGTGTATTCAGTATAGCAATGCTGTTTTCTTCCAGCCTTCCTTTGATTTCTCCCATAAGAATGTCAAGAACTGGATTGAGCACTACCACCTTGACTTCCACAGTTTGCTCAGTTCCAGTTGGATATTTTGTTCCTCCTCTTAACTTATTGGTTTTGGTTCATTTGGGTTCTTTTTCCTCTGCATTTCCACTGGCTTAAAGTTGTAGATTTCTACGACTTTGCTGCAAGGTAACCAAAAAAACTTATCTCTTCTGAATGACGATGTAGTGAATTTAACTAAGCCATTGACTTCTGAACAGTTGATTTTGGTTGCCTGTAGGGCTTTTGACAAGATGTTATGCAGTGTTAGTACTCTTTAGAGTAGATTTAAACAGAAAATGAAATAAAGTCTTCCACGGATTTGATCAGAGTTGGCTTCACCCCGGTGAGAATTGTTGTTTTCTATTTCTCTTAGTGTTTCAACAGTCACTTGATAGTTGTTTAGGATTGAGTTTACGCTTTTCACTCTGCAATTCCATCTTGTGTCACTTGAAGACTTCAACTTGGTTTGATGTACATTAAAAGGAGTAGAATTCTGCCTGATGTGCTCAAATATTATATCTTTTTTAGATTTTTCAAAAAGAATTGTAGAGCGGTTGAAGTACGAACAATGTGTTTCAAACAGCTTACAAACGCCCACTACCTCTTATTCACTGTTGTGATGTGTGGTTATAATATCCTAACCTCAAAACAAGTCCCAACTCACAAGTGAAGGTGAACATCTGTGACTAGGACAACTACATACAGTTTGCCCACCAATAGTTTGTCCCCTGTCATCTGAGGGGCAAGGAAAGGAAAGGGTGGGAAATATTTCTGTCTCTCACGCGCTTACATCGCTTCCCCTTGCATTTCCAAGAAACGATTGCTATTACTCATTTTGTGCACATTTTTTTCTGGGCTGAATGCTTATAATGCACGTATACGAGACGGTTTTGAATTTACTAAGATTAATAGAAACCAAAGAGCGGACAATTAGAGAAATAAGTTATGTAGTCAGGCTAGACCGACATTTCTGCCAGGGCTAAACTAGTGGTGGCTGAACTGCAGTTTAGCAATGATTCTTCATGACCACTATCAGTACTCAATTACAAACAAACAATGTTCAGAATTCTCTGTTTACTTTCACTTTCTTATTCTTTTAGATTGTGTATTTTTTAAATAAAAAATGATTTAATCGAAACAACAGTAGTTTCTAATAATAAATTATGAAAGTATAATAGTATTGGGAGGGCAGCTGCTGGTTGTTGACATAGGGAAATTTAGATACACATATAAAATGGGATTTGTTGTGCTCACTGGGAACTATGTCAACCACAGAGAGATTCAATTTGAAGTGTCTCTTCAATTTGGTGAATGTAACTCTGCTCTTTATGTCCAATTAAAATTCTTATGTTAAAATCTGACTTCTTGCCCTTTTTAATAAAAAATGACTGATTGTAGCGTGTTTTGTGTTACAGCATGGCTAACATTATCAGCTAGCACAAATAATGATTCTTACATTGAACCAACCTAAAGGTACCATCTACAATTCTTTCATTGTCCCAATCATGAAACAGAGAGATAGAAAATTGCATTGACAGTCTAAAAGTACACTGCCAGACTCGACTGCAGCATTGGCATTGTTTGAAGAGTTTCCTGCTATGTTTAGCATACAGAGAGACAGAGCAGATGAAATAGCTGAGATCTTAATTGCTATAGCTGATGAGATCAAGGCTTTGAATCGTTCATTGAATATCGAAGTTGCCTTTAGTCAAGCAATGTTGTATACAATATGCAAGCGACAGCTACAGGAAGGCCAACATTATGTATCCATAATGCACAGTTGGTGCACTTGAATTGCCTAGAGTGTGGTAATTACTTAGATAAACTTCAACAATTTGTGCATCAATTTATTTACGACTACATTAAAGAAAAACATTTTACATAATGTACCAAACATTATTTAAATAAAATAAAATTACGAATAAATAAAACTTTACTCATATTAAATGTTGTAGATAATACACAGTTGAAGGCAGTCCAATAGCGGTTTGTGTAGAACAGTGATTTGTAGTAAAAATATTTTGATAAAAAATCTATTTCATAAAGAAATAACGTTGAGTATTGTGATTCAAACCTGGTCCAATCCGGTGCAGTGGGCGTTTTGGTTGTGGTATAAACAAATGTCGAACAGACTTTGTTAATGAAGAGCTTATTTCTTCAATCTCTGTGAAAGTATCAGCCAAAGTCCACTGTTTTAATGGTAGTTCAGTTACTGATATCACATCATCTGAAATAATCAAATTTTTATTGCATCATTCTTCAGTACAGGAGTGAAATATGCCTTTCAAATCATTACTTTTATTGCAATTTATATAATTAACTAAATAACTACATTAGGCCACTACATCTGTAAGCATTTCAACTTTATTTCTTATAAAACATTTGAAATTTTTCATTATCAATCTTGAAATTCCCCTACTTTTATAATTTTCAACAATCTGTACAACAGGAACTTTACAAAGAAAAGTAATTGATTAAAATTAGCTGATGCCAATAACTAGGACCCCTGGGTCAGAGGAGCTATATGGAGTACCACAATGTACAGTTTTTTGCACCCTAATTTTTTATTCTCCACTATAATCCTGTTATCAATGTTGATCCTTTATCCTCCAGTTTTCACTATATATTATAAAACACTGAAAAATAGTTTAAAGAATGTTATTCAAGTAGAAATAACAAGTGGTCATTTCATAACAGTTGCTCATAAAACTGTAAATTAAATTTTTTTAGTATTATAAAGTTGAACTATAACTATAGATATTTTGAGGTAAGTGTAGTTGTATAACAAATAATTTCAACATTTAGTTAAACTTTTATAAAGGTTTCGTAATTTAGGAGTTTTGGCTTTTTCCAGGAAGAATTTTGAATAGTTTCTCTGATGAATTTTGATTAGTGACTGATTAACTGCTTGCCAAGGTTGTAATGGACATGGGACAAGTAAGTTATTTCTACACGTCAAGTAGGTCCTATCTTAATCACACTCATTAAATACTACTTTTATATAACTATTAAATATTAATTGAATGTTCTTACCAGCACAATAGGTCATGTCTTCAATTTCGATCTGTTTCTGAACTTGACACACAAATAGTTTCAGTTGGCATTTTGAGGCATACAGTTTCCCATCATCACCGCACACCATTTCCTGTAAAACAAACCAATCCTCATCAATATGGTGAAAATAATCCTTTTTGTTTTATTTACTCATAGTCAATTTAGTGGTGAATCCAGAAGAAGAGGAAGGCATGGCAGTCCATGTAAAATAAAATTAACTAAAATACTGAACTTAACTTTTAATATGAGTAATTTTTCCCAAACATTTTATGTTTTGCTGTTTCTAAATGAAAAATCGGTACTTTGGGATTATACCGACCACACCAGTATGAAGAACACAAAAATAGAAATTTATAGAAACAAACATGATAGAACGAAAAAACAACTCTTCAATTACAAAATTACAAACTTACAAGCATTTCCAGGTATTGTGATCGGTATTGTTGTCGCTGTTATCTTATCTTTCTCGAGAATCCTGATTACGGCAGGCCGCGCGGCATCACGTGATTTGCACGGTACATCATTGCCTTTCCATTACAATTCAATTTATATTTCTGATTAGCCCCTCTAGAATTTTGATATTTTACTGATAGGTACTATCTCGAGGGATGTTTTTCTTTCGTCGACATCAGCGCGGGGCAGCACCGAAGGTGCTGCCGAAGCCCGCGCTGATGGCCGGAGGCACTCGCATTTTGGGTGGCGGAATGTGATCAAGAATAAAAACAAGTTTTGAGTGTTTTTTTAATAAAAAGTTTAGTTTGGTAAATGTTTGTTTTTGTTGAATTTTTGTGTTTGGAGAAATGTAGAGGTAAAACACGGAAGTACAACAAAGCGATGCACCAGCTGAACGGGCGGCGAGACTCTGCAATCACGTTATCTACTAGACGCTCGACTTTGACCTCTGTCTGAGGATGGAGAGGTGTTTGCGATAAGACAATTCCTGTTTTATATTGACGAAATATTGTTCTACGCTAATCTAGTAATCAGTAGAAACGAAATGTGAAATAACGATTCATGTCTGGGTGTGGTCGGTATAATCCCAAAGTACCGAAAAATCTTCTATTACAGCAAAGACAGTACCAAGGTCGTTCTCCTGAAAATCAGTACTAGATCCACCCTTGAGTTAGTTGATTTGGTATTATAATTAAAATTAATGATTTAAAAACATTAAAATTTTTCTTTATATACAATACATAACATACCATATGTAACAGTTCCCCCATTGCCAGATTGGAAAGACTATAAATTAAAATTCAATATTATATAAAACTGTTGAACAAGGAACATTTACGATAATTACACAATTAAAAGACAACAAAGAAACATTTCTGACTTTGTAAGAAAAGTATAAATGGCATATTTTGATATGAAATTTGGTGATCAAGATAAGCCTTGGGCTCCTCACAAAGTTTGTTCATCTGTATTGAAGGACTTAAACAATGGTTTCAGGGTAAAAAGCAGTCCTTTTGTTTTGGAATACCAATGGTTTGGATAGAGCAAAAAAATTGTAGTGATGTCTGCTACTTTCGTTCTTGTAATGTGGAAGGTTACAATGTGAAAAACAAAAAGACATTTCTTATTCGAACATTCAGTCAGCCATTCGCCCTTTTTCTCATGGACTTGAAATACCAACATCTTTCCCTGCATAAAAATGAACCTATTCTGTTTACCCAATCTGAACTGAATGATTTAGTTAGAGACTTGGGACTACACCTAAGGACTCAGCAGAGCTTTTAGACTCTAGACTGAAAAAAGCATCTTTTGGCTCTGGAAACTTTCTTTTATTGGTATTGAACTAGGGGAAAGGAGTTTGTATTTTTGTTCTCTCAAAATGGTGGCCTTGTTTTCTGTAAAGATATTGCTGGAGTTATGGAAAGTTTTAACATAGAGTATGTTGCAGAGGAATGGTCTTTATATTGACTCATCCAAAAGAAGCTTGAAAGCAGTATTCCTGCTCAATGGAACTAAGTATGCCTAGGTGCCTGTTGGACATTCGGTCCATTTAAAGAATGATATGAAAATCTTGATTTGGTGTTACACAAATTTAGTTATTCAGATCACAACTGGACAATTTGTGGTGATTTGAAAGTTATTTGTATGTTGCTTTGTCAACAAGGTGGTTACACAAAGTTCCCTTACTTTCTCAGTGAGTGGAACAGCCGTGACAACAAGCAAGATTATATAAAAAAATAGTGGCCAGTAAGGAAATCTTTGGAGGTGGGCATTACAAATATTGAGAGGAAAAGTCTTGTTAATCCTAAAAAGATGTTCCTCCAACCACATCGTACTTAATTGGACGTAATGAAACAATTTTTGAAGACACTACCAAAAGAAAGGGAATATTTTTCATACCTTTGTGAGCAGTTTCGTTTGTCTGAAGCAAAGCTACAAAAAGGATTTTTTTCGGGCCTTACTTGAGAAAACTTATGAGAGATACCAACTTAAAGAATACAATGGAAACAAATAAGAAAGCATCATGGGCATCTTTTAAATAATATTTTTCTGAAAAAAAACCAAAATTAATAGTCAATTGTTGCAGACATGATGGAAAACTTCAAGAAACTTGGTTGTAACATGAGCATAAAAGTTCATTTTCTTCATTCACACCTTGACTACTTTCCAGCAAACCTTGGTGCTGTTGGAGAAGAACAAGGGGAAAGGTTCCATCAAGATATAAAGGAAATGGAAAGAAGTTACCTGGGAAGATAGAACGTCAAGATAATAGCACACTATAGATGGATATTGAAAAGGGATGACCCTCATCAAACCCACAGTAGAAAAAGCACAAAAAGAAGCTTTGATGGGAAGTGAAAGTGCTACTACAAGGACTTTCGACTATGAAATTTTGTACATTTTAAAAATTTTGTACTGAAGATGTAAATTGAGTATTTAGTGTTTAATCAAATCTATTACTTAAAATAATGTATAAAACAATCCTTGTTTGTGAGATAACCTGACGTAATAGAGATATATGAAATATATGATATTCACTGAACATAAATAATTTTAGAATAGATTTTTTCAGTCTACAGAGTCTAAAAGACCTAAAAGGTAAGTGCTTACTTGAAGATCGTCATCAGGACAGGTCAATGTACAGACACATTGAGGACCATCAGGAGTCTCCTCACAGGCTGCACCATAAAAACAGCTGATGTCATCACACACTGAGGTGGTAGTGCTCTCCACCTCTGTAACCATAGAGTTACAATATACATCATAATATATAAATAGGTGATTATAAAATATTTTAATATAATGAACAAGTACTTAATAAACTCACGGCGATTAATGGAATCACACAGTAGAGTGATATAATTAAAACTTGTTTTCATGAATAAAAAGAAGCTAGTGAGTGAAATGATAATATACTATCAGCTGATTAAAGATCTGTTTAGAATATATAACTAAGTCCTTAACATTTGAAGTCAGTACCAACAATTGTTAAATTGATAACTAATGTCAAACAAAATCTAAGCTTAAAATAGAAGCAACATTTTGAAGATATTTTAAAGTTTTATTATAAATTACATTCAAAGATAAACAACAAAGTTATTGTTTCATTTTCTTGAATATAGTAAGCAATAAAACCAATTTAACCACTCGTTTAAAATGTAATTTACTAAAACACACTAATGATTCAATTCTAGATTTTAAAATAGCCGAAAGATGGAGAAAATTGAATTATGCTAAATTTTAATTACTGCAAATGTACAGGTTACACTTGGTTGTAGAGAACCAACAAGCACATTCAAGTTACCAAAAAACAAAGACATACATGGGCGACAAACTCGCCATGCCGACGATTTCATCCTTCAATCCCACCGGACTGCCTTGTTTGAAAAAAAGCCTTCATATGCAGGGGCAAAACTATTTAATGTTCTACCTGTCGAGTTGAAGACTCAAGATTCAGCTACAATGAGAAGACAACTTCGAGAATGGCTAATCAATAAATCAATTTACACAATGGACGAGTTCATGACACATGCTTCAGGGACTCCTCAGCATTGACTACAAAATACCGGAAGAAACACTTTGTAAACCATCTTATTCTGGTTTTCTATTCTACCTGTCTTTCTTACTGTAACTTGACGCTTATATCTGTTCTTTATGATTATGATTAAAGTATTATTGATTGATTGATTGATTGATTGTATTGCCAAGTCTTTCGAACTAGGAAAAACAGAGTGCACTTCTTTAATTCATAGTATCACTGTGTTCATTGTTTGGTTTTAAAGATGATTGAGTGTTTCATATTTCCTGGTAGACCTTTTATTAAATCTGCCCTTGAAGCTAACACTTAAAGCTAATCGATACCAAATTGGGTAGGGTTTTGCACAAGGATAGACTCAATAGTGGTTATCCATCAAGGAAATAACCAAATTCAATATATTTCTAATTGATTAGCTTTATGGATATTGCTAACTAGTGTCTTCCAGAAATTTATGCTTTGAAAATTAAACACAGCATCAGTTAAACAAGCATTGTTTAATGGAATATTAAAAGAAGGTTAATTTTTTATTTGATTATAATATCACTAATTTACAAAAATAGAGAGGCTAATACAGCTAGAAAGGGGTGTTTTTGAAATAAAAAAGTATAACAGTAAGATCTATAGAAAATAAAACAGGAATGTGTACTATAATGGTTTGAGCATGATAAGGCATGATGATATTTGTGTGTAAAAAGATTGAAGCAATAAAATAAGAAGTCTGGTTTGTTATTTGTGAGTTCAGGAGGGTTGGTGTGGATTTTTCATTTTCGGTCTTGATGGTAGGTAGGTTGGAACTAATTTCCTTTGCTTTCTGTACTCCACACCTCTAGTAAAAAATATTAAACCATCACTTTCGAGAAATGCAGTATAGATAATGAGTGACTAATAAGTACTGAGAAAGAACTAAGAAGGGAACAATGAATAAATAAGGGAGAGGAAAAGTGAAAAGTATTCAAATCACAATATTAACAATGCCGCACATACACTGCAGTCTGCAAATACACTTCATTGGAGTCAGCATGTGGTGTGGTGGTGGTACAATAAATAAACAATTTGCCTGTTTTAGTTTTGAAGGCTACCTTATTGCTATAACAAATAAGGTCTTGGATTTTCTCATAAGTTTAATAATACAAGACATTTTTGGAGAACATTATAATGAAAACAGTAATATTCATTGTATAAAAGAGTAACGTGGTGGAATATGACTAAATTTTTTCTAATTTTATTAAAATTTCCTCTTTTTTCATCACCCCGGGTCTTGCCCCTTGAGATGCAGTGCCCCCCCCCCCCCGGCAATGTGGGGCTGCAGGGGTACGCCACTGGTTTTGAAACACAACAAGAAGTAAATTGAGGAAAGTAGGGCAGGATGTAAAATAAGTAGGTAAATAATGCCTTATACAGATGTAGGAGAAAGCTTGGATAAGGAACATGAAAAGAAGATTATGGGAATAGAAAAGGAACAAAAGAGGATAGATGTTAAAGAGATGATGTTTTTTCCCACCTAAGGTGCATCCGTTAGCTGTAAGGGTGAGCTGGCTGTCCACACAAGTGTCACACTTGTGTCCCTGGACCCCGGGCTTACAAACACAGCGGCCTGTCATCTGCTCACAGTCTTCACGCACAGAGCCCAGAGTAGAGCATGCACAAGCTGCAAAAGTCATTTAATGTAACTTTATCACAAAATTGTATATTCATTATCTTTGTGCAATAGACATAGTCAACACTAGCAATACACGTTGAAGAACATGAAGAAAACCTCAAATAAGAATATTATGATCTTAATCAATTAAACACTAATTTTTCATCTACAATTTCTTAAATCCTAATTAATAACTGCACAGTAATATACATATCAATAGTTAGTTAAAATGTTACACAAGGTTAAAATTAAACAACACTGTGTGTTTAACACAGACATTTTTAAAATGTAAACTAAAAATTGTAATTAATGAATAAATTAATTTTATTTCTCATATTGAAATATATATATATATATATATATATATATATATATATATATATATATATATATATATATATATATACAAATAATAAGTTGAGTGAGTGAGAAATAAAACTGACCACATGATCCAGTAGCGTGGCCAGTTGTACAAAGTAAATTAACAATAAATGTGAAAAACAAATAATATTGAGTCTAGCATTAGTTTAAAAACTCAATAATGGTCTAACTGTAACATCTGAGGTTTTACTGTTACTGTAACATAAATGAAAAGCATGTATTTAATTGAGTATTAAATATTATAAATAATTATGACAAATATATTGTATCCAGCCATAGCAAATAAGTAGAGACAATGGTGTTCCTGACATTGACAGGACTAACTTCTTTTCTTAGTTTATTCTTCTAACTTTGGATTGAGATCTGATTTCTGGAAAGCAATGAATCTAAAAGTAAGAAAGCTATATGAATATTTTGATCAATCACTTGGACAGCACACTATATTCAAAATTTTCTTTAAGATGACTAGATAAATCTTTCATGGATTTGTATATAATTCTGATGACCACTGTTACATGTTGAAGTACTTACTTAAACATCCTTGGTAGCCACTGGTGATCTTTGGCAGTCCCCAGAAACCAGGTTCACAACGGTCACACTTAAGTCCCCCCACCCCTGGTTTGCACTGGCACTGCTCCGTCTCCCCCACACAAGCTTCGGAGTATGATCCTGCGATAATCCAACTGATTAGGTAAAACCCATGCTACATTTTTGCAAATTTACTCATGAATGGTGTGTTCTGAATACAGTGGAACTTGGATAATTCGAATCTCAAGGGACCAATAAAAAAAATTCGAATCATCCAAAAATTCGAATTAAAAAAGTTAAGAATTAAAGGCTTAAAATAATGACACTTCACATCTTTACTGAAAACCTTTATTGAAAATAACATGAGTGGTTTTGTAAATGTATGTTTTTATGTGCATTTATACTAAGCAAAGTATGGTAAAACAGTGCAAAATTGAATCATGAATTATCTAAAAAATACACAATTACAGTATATGTTTATCAGTAAAAGAAAATAAGTTGAATGGTGATAAGTACAATATTATTTAATTTTTTCTAAAGAAGTCGGAAATCTTCAATTGTTTTCGAACGTTAAGTCTTTCAGAAGTGACAAAAGATTCTACCATATTCAATGAATTGAAAATAGACTCACTTAACGTCATTTTTTACTTTAAAAAAAAAACGTCTAAGTTCCATGATGTGATGTGCTGCTCTCGGCCGCACTCGGAACGTTTTATTTTCCGCCCCAACTGATGACTCACCGTCTTCGTCACTCGATGTCATGTCGCCATCTTGTTTATTGTTGAGCACTTCAGCGATGATCTCCGCGTCTGTTATCTCACCACATACTGCAACATCTTCATCCACGTTGACAAAAATCTTCAAAAGAGATGGCAGGGTCAGTAATGACGTCCTCCCAGCCGTCAACTGAAGGTAACGCTTCCGCTATAATGTCGTTGGCTTTTTCGGCGTCGTCCTCCTTTTTTACAAAAACCCAGCTTTTTTAAAGCAATGTGTTTGATCGTTTCGGGTGTTACTTTGTCCCAAGCTTTCTTGCACATGCGAGAGGCTTGAAGAATGTCTAACTTGATTTTTAGGGCGTCACAATCTTCAGTCAGTACGTACTCAACCAATAAACGTCTGTAAAAATGTTTTAGATTTTTTTATGATCCCCTGGTCCATAGGCTGGACAACCGAAGTCATATTGGCAGGGAAAAAAATTACTTTAACATTTTCCATTACTGGAATCGTGTTGTGCGCAGTACAGTTGTCTATAAACAAAATAACTTTTCGTTTTTCTTTTATGAACTTTTTGTCTAAGTTCAACAACCATTTCTCAAAAAGGTGACTGGTCATCCAAGCTCTTGCGCTGTTTCACATACTCCACTGGTTTTGATTTGACGTTCTTGAAACAACGGGGACTAGCCGACTTGCCAATCATTAGTAAAGGCAGCTTTTCTGATCCGTCCATGTTTGCACCAACCCAGGAGAGTAATTCTTCTCTTTACTCAGTTTTCCTCCGTGGCATTTTTCTTCTTAAAATGCGAGTGTTTTTGTCAGGGGTGCATTTAAAAAAAAGTCCCGTTTCATCAACATTGAAGATGTCCCTTTCATCCCGATCCTGAATCATCTCCTCCAAATCTGTTTTCCATTGATTGGCTTCTTGTTGATTAACGCTTCCACTTTCACCACAAATGGATTTGAACGAAATTTTTGTTGCGATATTTGAAGCCGTCAAGCCACCCTGTACTAGCCTTAAAATCTTTTTTCCCCCAATTCAGTAGCAAATTGTTCAGCTTTGATTCTTATGAGAGGACCACTCACTGGAATCTTCTTATCCCTAGTTTGTTTGAACCACTTTAAAACACAATTGTCCAAATCTGGATTTTCTGGCTCCCTTAATCTTTTCCGGTCTTTAATGTTCTCACTTTCACTCCCGAGAATTTTTTCTTTATTCTTTAAGTAGGTGGACAATGTGTTAGGAGGAATTCCAAAGTCCTTGGGCAATCTCTAGATTTTTTCTTAACCCCCTTCTCTACTTCTTTGATTGCCGCTATTTTTTGAGCCAAAGACAAAGTTTTGTATGTTCGAGGATTACGAGGCGACGACATTTTGCTCAACGAACAAAGAGTCAAACACTAACAAATCATATGTAAAATTACGGAAGACATACAGCACTGTATGTAAACAAACGACAAGCGAGAAAGTTCACACACCGGCACAGTTGTCAAGATAGACTAACCACGTGAAACTAACGGTTGAATCAATTTACAAAACAAAGAGCTGGTGGGGAGTGGAGTGGGTGGGGTGGAGTGACCTTGCAGGCAGCGGAGCTTGTGCCAGTCGCGATGAGTCACGTCTACAAAACAATAGGCGCGGAAGCATACAGCCGAGCCGGCCGGCCTGGCGGGAGGGTGGCTAGATTTGTGTCCAATGGCCTTGAAGCAAGTGCCTTGCGAATAGAGAGAGTGCAGCGTCTTTTCGAGAATATTTCCACTTTAAAATCGGCATCGGGTTCGAATAAAAAGCTCGAATTATCCAAAATAAACTTCGAATTAACCACGATATTTTTACATTACTTATATAGAAAATGCTAGGGAACCACTATAAATATTCGAATTAAAGAAGATTTCGAATTATAGAAGTTCGAATTAACCAGGTTCCACTGTATTTACAAAAGATTCCATTTTAACCTCAATAAGATTTTTTATGATTTCTATTCTCTCTGTTAACAGGGTGTACATAACTTTTTATATAAGATCTCTTTTGTAATGAGGATAATTTTGGAAAATATAAATAATTTTAATTTTAAATGGTCACAACTTTAAAGCTGCCTGATACACAATACTCCTAAGAACACTGAATAAAAAAGTAAAAACTAAATTAAAAATATAAACCTGAAACACGTTTTTTGAACATTTTATTTTAGCTTTTAAGTGTATAAAATTAATAGAAAACAAATAAAATTGGAAATTTCATTGTAGCCTCCTTAAGATACATTGTGACTGTAGCGGAATGTAAAAAATATATAATTGTGCAATATAAATAACAGCAATAGACCATTTATATGTAAGTGGAGAAGTCATTGAGAGAAAAAGGAAATAACTGTTATATACTCATAAGTAACTCGTATAAGAATTATTTTCTATCAGAGAAGTAAAGTAACAATGGAAGAGTCAGGTGAATTATTCTATTCGTAAGTATCAAAAGATAAACAAAGTTAAACAAAAAGATAGAACACAGTAAACCACTAAATACAGCACCAGTTTAAACGTAAGCACATAAGTAAGTCATAATATTGTCTAGTAAAAGAAATTATTTATTCACCAAATCAGTATCCATTGATTCATGAATAATGGAGTTATAGGTCATATGTCAATCGTGAGATATATGGTAGTAGTTTTTTGTATGATTTAAAAATCAGTCACAACCAGGATTGTAACATGTGTTAAGGAACATTTAAATGTCAGTAAAAACACATACACCCCTTCTATCTTTTTAAAGAATCAGTCTTAAATTTCTAAACCAACTAATAATAGATAAAACGTAATTAATTATATGTTTAGTAAAAATAAAGTTTTTAGTATTTAGAAGTTATTTCACAGTAAAGCTTGTTAAAGTTTAAAATTACCAACCTATTTTGTTGCAACCACACAAGGAAGGACAGCCCAGATGTCCAGGTCCCTGAGCAGGAGTCTTCTTGTCTGGGCAGCATCCATACCAGGAATCCTGGCAGCTCTTCAGGTACACTCCAGCCTCTGGAATTGATTGAGATTGATTTGAATTGATTAAATGTCATAGTACCAATAAAAACTAGAACTTGATTGGTTTCTTATGTTACCAAACATAATTTACAACTAGAATCATGCCCACCTACCTTTCGGACAACACTTGGCGAAGTGTGGAGTCTGATGGCAGTAACTGTCCAAGGGACAGTCCTGACGCCGAGGTCCGCTACCACAGTCCAACTCCTCTCCTGTCTCTGAATCCACCACAGCTCCCTCTCCATTACATGGTTTCACTTCCATACCTGCTCAGATCCGTAAAATTATAGAAAAAAAAAAAAAAAAACAGTATTTATTTTTTTAATGAATGGTTGTTACTGAAGTAACTCTTTCAGTTTGTTGCAAGGTTGATTCAAAATATTTTAAATAAGTAAAGAATCTTCTTGTTGTAAACATTACTACTGAAAAAAGCTTAACATGATATTTATATGAATAAATTCACATACAAAATTATGGACTATTTAAATAGATCTATGAGATGGGTCTTGAAAAGAATATATGTTTGTACATTAGAGCTAGGTACCTGGTTATCTTAAAATGAAGGATGGAGTAAGTTTGGCTATATATTTTGGCTATTTAGTATAACCTGATTAGGATTCTTTAAGGTAGCACTATCGAATTTATCTATACCATACATAAAATGAGATGTCCTGACTGATTCCTTAATGCCCAGTAAAAACCATGAAAGATAGAGATGTGCAATTTAGTACATAGATTTATTTTGTGCCCTAGGGAATGATTTTTGTCTCAGACTTCAGGGCTCTGCTCTTCTGGCCTCTAAAGTTGTGAAAATTGACATAAGAAAATGCATTCTAGCAAACACATGTCATTCATACTTGATTTTGTTAAATATAACACATGTTCATATTTAAACAGATTCCAATACTCAATACGTGAGTACCTTAATAGCAGTATCGACAAAACCTACATTTAAAAAGACTATAGGATAAAATCTTTGGTTGAGAGTGGTAACTTGTTATATAGTCTAATACACATTATAGGGTGACAAGACCTTATTTTTTTCCAATCTTGTAAAATGTACACCAAGACAATTATTATGCCTTGTATCTACAAGGCATAATAATCTTCTTCATGGATTTCATTCCTTACATTATATGATAAAATATCTGTATGAATAACAATAAATAAAATATGTAGAGATTAAATTGCTAAATTAATAAGAAATAGTTTAAAATTATTGATTGAAATATACCATGGTAAACAGTAACAATTTAAATGTTTAGACATATAATTCACAAGACATCATAAGAGATAAATCACATGAGATGGCCTAGTTTTATACATATAACATATATTTAAAAATCTTTTAAGGCCCTCTAGGAGGATTCAATCCCCATCCCTTCTAATAAAGCCAATTCTATAATCTCTCCCCATCTTTAATTATTTCTGTCATGTTATTTCCATATTCCACATTTAATTAAATTGCTTTGTAAAAATGTTTATCAGGCCATGCATAGTTTAATTAATTTGAAGCATGTCTCAGCATATACCAACAGTGAAGTTATGGCTTATGACGTATGAACTAGCACCAGCAGAATGAGATAAGCTTTCTTATTTTAATATGGGTAAAATGTTTTTACCATTGCACAGGTCCAATGGCCGCAGCCTGATTTCCTTCTGGCGCTGACAAGCCTCCATCTTCATGGCGCATGTGGAGTTATAGATATGGAAGTCAGAGCCACAGATGTGAGTCAGCTCGGACTGGGAACAGTCCAGTAGGCAGGAGCAGCGGGGGAAGCCATCCATCCCGATTTCGCAGGTGGCCTCAAAGTCACATTGTATGTCCAAGCATGGATTTCGAGGTACACTGGGTACTGTAGTTGAGGCACTCTTGTTACTCAGTGGCGGCTCTGTAGTTGTAAGAAACATGATTCATCACTGGTCTGAACCAGCATAAATATGCAACCTATATGGTTGAGAAGGTTTTGCTCTTTAGAGTTACACATAAGCGAAACCAATATCGAGTAGAAATTTGAAGAAGACTAGGGGAGGGTCTGAGGGTATAGAGTGTTCCAATTTCTCTCTAGTAGATAAAGGTGTGCTTTTACAGAAATTATATTAAGTTAAATACTGTTCCTAAAAATTAAAAACTGTGTTTTTTATCTTTGGAATTAATTTTGTTTAGGAGAACATACAGATATTCTATATTATCCACTCAACATTGTTCAGAGTTCAGGGTTTTTGACAATTTTTAAACTAACTAGAAATAAAACCCCTCAGTATGAGTTGAATTCACAATTAGAAAGAAGGGTTGCGCTTCTTTGACTTCTTTAACTATGGTTCTTAGCACAAAATTTCCCTTAATTCCAATAAACTCATAGTAGGTTTGAGAAGATAGGTATGAATTGTGCTCTGACCTTTGTTACCTTACTTTCCTATGTGCTGGGCAACGAAAGGATTGTAATTACTAATCAACTCTAGGCACTCAAGATACAACCTATTTTAAGTTGATCTAAACATTTTGTTATCTCCTTGAAATGGTAACCGTCTAACAGCCGAAAGCCAAACTACAGAAACTATTCTTGATAGTAAACTTTACCAATAATTATTAGTATTTTAAATAAATAAATAAATATATATCTTTATACTCCTCATGAAGTCATACTTTACAAAACATACTTAGCATTTTTAAATCTCAAAACAATTGAATAGTACAATTATACATATTCTAAGACCCAGGCTGACCTCAAAGGAAAATAATAGGGCCCCTAAGGCCACTAATTAGCCCATCTAGGGGTTCCATCATAATAATTATAACTATTAAAAATTAATGAGTTCAGGAGCATTAGTTTATAATTTATTAACAACTCTACTGTGATATAACAAACAAAAACTAAAAACAAAAGATGTGCTTCTATGCCAAACCTTATGGACTAATCTATCAACTGAACTAATTAAATAGCCTAAAAACAAAACAAAGCATTATACCTTTTTTATTTACTAAAAATATAACTAATTCTAATAATCAAGTACAACATACAAAAAACAAAATACTTTCTCTTCTTAACAAAATGCCTAAATCAATCATATTTTACACACACACACGCACACTCGCACACATACACTTATACAGATACATACCTATAAAACATACCGCATACATACATAGGTACACATGAAACCTGTATGAATGCCTACCATTGTTACCTAACAATGTCTCCTTAAAACAAAAACCTATTTTGTCAATTTATTTATGTACGTAATGTCATCGCACAATACACAATAAAGTCTCAGGATTCTCCTGAGTTAGCAACCACACCCTGACTAGTTTAACAAATAATCTATAGTTTGTTTGTAATTTAATATCATCACTCAGTTTATTAAATAGCCATGATGCTAAGAAGTTAAATGTTTTAGTATAAAAAGTTAAATTAGGTTTCGGAACAAAAATATTAGAAGTGCTTCTTGTATTCATTGTATGCAAAATTTCATTATTTTAAAATTTTCTATTATTAAATACGAATTTCAAGGTTTTAAATATGAAAAGAGATCTCAATGGTAATATTCTTAGCTGGATAAAACACGGAAAAGACGAATCAAGTCTACTTTTCTTCAGAATAATTCTTACAAACACTTTCTGCAAAGTAACAAGTGGTTTCAAATTTGTAATGTAGGTTCCTCCCCAACATGTAATACCATACTCTAATCTACTATTAACTAGAGCAAAGTAAAGAGTTCTTAGAATACTCTGGGGACACATGTCGCGGACAAAATAGAACAGACGTATACTTTGTAGAATTTTATTTTTCAATTTTGTAAGATGTAACTTCCAATTTAAATCTTGGTCCAATAAAACTCCTAAATATTTTGTACTGGTACCTTTTTGAACTTTAGCACAATTACCACATACAATTCCACTTTCTAAACAGACTTGACATTTATAAACTAAGTCATTTTGTACATTAAAATTTTGTCTCAAAGAAAAATTAATATACGTAGTCTTTTCAGTACTCAAGACCAATTTATTCTTTCTAAACCACCAGTTAAGAGCATTTAAATCCATTCTCATATTGGAAGTTATAAGTTCCCTTGTCTTCACCTTATAGCAGAGAGCAGTATCATCTGCAAAAGCTGTTAATTCCCCCTTGAATTTTCCATTACACAAATCATTAATAAAAATTATAAACAAGATTGCACCCAATACAGAACCTTGTGGCACTCCACAAATAACTTCCCCACTTTCGCTAAAACTATTTTCCACTTTGACACATTGCTGTCGTTTGCTTAAATAACTACTAAACCACTTTTGAGCTGTACCTCTAAATCCACAGTTACCCAATTTTTCTAGCAAAATCTCATGATCTACGGTGTCAAATGCCTTCTTAATATCAATAAACAGTCCAGTTACAAATTTCCCATCCCCGCATTAATCTTCTCCATAAAGCTGCACAAGGCTAACTCAGTACTTAGTCCTGCCCTAAACCCGTACTGATTCTTTGAAAAAAAAATATTTTTATTTAAGAAAAGCAACATTTTTTCTTTCATAATCTTTTCAAAAACCTTAGAAAAGGTTGAAACTAAAGATATGGGTCTAAAATTAAAGCATACATTAGACCCGCTTTGTAAATAGGTATGACAACTGCGTGTTTCAACTTTTGGGGGAATACCCCTGTTTCGAAACTTAAATTCACAATGAAAGTTAAAATGTCCAATATTGCTGGATATATTATTTTCATCATGTTAGAATGGACACCATCTAATCCTGGTGATTTACCGTTTTTTTAAGGTTTTAATAACCCTCTCTACATCTGAACTTAAAACTGGCTCCATAAAAAACGAGTTCACTTGATAATTTGCCGGAAAACTATTGGAATAGGTCATATTTTCAAAATTTTCACTTAGCGTATAGCTTCCCACAACTTCTTGAACAACGCCAAGAAAATACCTATTAAACTCTTCAGCTATATCCTTACAATTATTATTAATTTGTCCATTAATATTTAAAGATATCTTATTACTAGATTTACTCTGACATGTTATTCTGTTTATAGTGTTCCATATGGCCTTAGAATTACTTACATTTTTTTCAAACTCATTTGCATAATACGACAGCTTTGCAAGTCTTATATCTTTCCTTAGCTTGTTTCTATAATTTAAATAATATTTCCTTAATTTATCCTCTAAAGGTCTATGTTTTATTTTATTATATAAATAATTTCTTTTCTCAATCCTTTTGCATATATTAGTTGAGATCCATGGTTTAAGTCTTTTATTAAAGCTGTATTTGCATTCAGATTCTACCGTACAAGCAGATATACAAGTGTTAAGCTGTGTTTCAAACAGATCATATGCATAAGATGCATCAGTCTGTGATCTAACGATTGACCAGTCTACAGTACAAAGTATACTTATCAGTTTATCATAACAGACCCTACGCCTTATGACGCGGGCGGGGGAGGACCGAGGCGGCAGTCAGCTGTTAGACCGGCCCGGCCTACCACCCCTCCCCCCGCACCAGCACACCCCAGCCACAGTACCAT
This sequence comes from Homalodisca vitripennis, assembly GCF_021130785.1. NCBI lineage: Eukaryota > Metazoa > Arthropoda > Insecta > Hemiptera > Cicadellidae > Homalodisca > Homalodisca vitripennis. Next base: position 78,478,795 of record NC_060211.1, read on the forward strand.
CATGTAATGGTCCGTTACCTGAGTCTGCAAAACCTGTGCTTCAAACTCAATCTCACGTTTGCTTACTAATCTAATAAACACAGGATCAATACAAGTCTGTGATATATTGGTTACCCGGGTCGGCTCATTTATCAATGATTCAAAGCCAAAACTGGCCATTAGTATTTTATAATTGTCTATATCGTTACTCTCTGAAGAAAGTAAATCCAAATTAATATCTCCCAAAAATATTAAATTCTTAAAGTGTTTGTCAAATTTATTTTTCACTAAATACATACGTAACTCATCCAAAAAGTAATGTGCTGTAAATTGCAGCAATCTATAGATTGCCAAAATATGAAATTCCCTACCTAAATAAATACCTAAATTGATCATGTCAGCTGATAATAATTTTGGTATTCCCTGTTCTAATACATTAATATCACTTTTTACGTAAATAGCTACTCCACCAGAACAACTATTATCATTGGCATAATCATAATAAGGAATGTTATAATAATTTGTCTCATAAGAGTTAATCCATATTTCAGTAAAGATTATAATATCCGGGTACCTATCCCAGGTTGTAATTTCGGTTAGAAAAGCGTCACAATTTGATCTCATACTTCGGATATTTTGCTGTACAATACTTAAAATAATATTGGATTTGTCAAAATTCGACATTAATTCAGATAAAATCGATACCTAATTAGATTAAATTGGAATTAAATTAGATTACATCAACATTAAATTAGATTAGATCGACATTTAATTAGATTAAATTTACATCAAATTAGAATAGATCGATATTACATTAGATTAAATCGATTGGTTATTTAAATTGAACAATACAGCAAAATATGTTTTCATTTTACTTACAGCTACAACCCATTGAGGTCAGCCTGGGTTCTTATCTCTACTACTGGTGCTTTTTCTTCCTTCCTCAGCAAGATGTTGCCGTTCCGCAGCCAGATGTACTTGTATCCCCGTTCCTTCCTCAGCTGCCGTGCCTGGGCGAGCAGCCTCCTCCGCGCTGGTGACAGGGATTCATTCAGGTAGACAGGGATGTCCATGGTCAGGCCTAGGTGTCACGTGGAAAAGTCCCTTTTCTTTTCTCGCCTCTTCTTCATCAGTTCCTCCTTATCAGTCCGTCGCACGAATTTCACAACAATCCCTCTAGCCTGGTTTCTCTCCGAGGTTTTCTTGCCGATATGATGACAGGCGTCAATCATGCTGTCGGTGATGTTTACGTCCAGGGCTTTTCCTACCTTCTTAACAAGCTCTGAAACTTGTTCTTCTTTTTCTTCCGGTATTCCCTGAATTTCCACACAGTTCCTTCTAGAATAATTTTCCAAGTCTTCAATTCTTGTCTCAAGTACAACAACATGTTTTTTTCAGAGCTACATTTTCGCTTTTAAGCTGTTCAATTTCTCTTAGGTAGTCTTCAATTTTCCCCATGCCATCTCGTAACGTTACAGTATTTTCTTCCACCTTGCTGTATAACATTTCATAAGATCTATTGAAATCGGCCGTGTTGGTTTTCTGCTCTTCACGCATCTCTTTCAGGGTGTTCATGATGGTCTCCAAGGTCAAACCCTCTGCTGCGTACTCCTCCTCATCCTGCGTTTTCCTCATACTGTGTAAATAAAATTTTGTCCACTTGAATTAGCTCTTTTTGCCTAGTGATGTACATAAGAATATTATGTCAGTGGTCATGTGGCTGTTTGTGATGTTTCAGTAGTCCATAACTGTGTTTCCAGTCATTAAAACCTGTGGAAAACCTAATTTATGTTTTAGCTGGTTGAAAAAAACAACAAGGAGTACAAAATATTTTCCCAATTGTTTTAGAGTATAACGTCCAATCTCTTAAAATTATGTCTTCATTAGGAAGGTTACTTTTAAACATTGTTTGCAGCAGTGTTCTACTTGCATCGTTGTATGTTCATAGTGATTTCAAAAAATCCATCATTAGGTTTCAATTGGGGTTTTGTTTAAGAACATTTTCGACTAATAAGGTTGATCTGACATATCAAGTAAATGGATCGTTGATAGAAAATGGATTTGGTAGGCCTGAGGTTACCTATGACTCTGCCTGTGAAGTTCCTTCCCTCTGCTGAATAACTTCAACTTTCAGCTCATCATTTAAGATAACATTAACAATGGCTGGAATGATATTTTGGCGAAGCAAGTCTTCTTGTGTAAGCTCCAACAAGGTAGATAGGATTGTCAAGTCTCCAATATTCTCAGTGAAGGGAGTTAAGTCTAAGTTGAAATGAAAAAATCACAAATTTTCAGCACTTTATTCAATAACTTAAGTTCATTACTATGCTTTTTAGCAGCACGTTTCATGTATTCCGCCCCATTCAACTTTTTACTTATGGTTACAAACCATTAAATCACACAAACATGCACATGGTAAAACTACTGTAAAAGAACATTATGACACAAGAAAGCGTCATTGGTGAGCGGCAGTGCTGTCAACTTATACTCTCAATCACAAGTATTTACCTCGTCAAAAGTTAAATTTCCTGTTGCATCTCTAATGCATCAAAACCAATTTTTATCTACAATTTTTTTCTGCTTCACCACTGCCCTGAAAATGACTGGCCTGGGCATATGCCCAGTCAGTGCGTTTGTAAATCTGGGCCTGCAAATGAACCAAGCAGCTACCAGCCCATTTCACTATTACCTAAAATCTGCCTTCTCTAAAACCTTAGAACGAGTTATCCTGAAAGACTTAAACCATCTGAATCGAAATGAACTTGATACTTCAAGACAGCATGGCTTCAGGAAAAACAAATCGACAACAGTCGTGTAGCTAGTGAAATGTATCATTGAAAAACTGGACAAAGGCTGCATAGGCACAAGCATTCTCCTTTACTTCAGTAAGGCCTTTGGTTGTCTAGAATGGCCTAATAATAAAAAAATTCAAATCACTAGGAGTTGATGGCAAAGAGGCAAACTGGTTCAAGAACAAGTTGAGAAACAGAAAGCAAACTGGTAGTCCACTTATGTAATGATGATAATTCTAAACAATGTTTATTCATAATGAATTTTGTCTATTGTCTAAAAATGGGTGTTTCATATTTTATAAACCCCTATGGGTATGCGTGTGTGCGCACACGTGTTGTTATGTTTCTCCTTGTCATTTTTGATAAATCTTTTTATGTGTATATTAATTAATTGGTGTAAAATTTAATGCTATTTCCTCTGATAGTTCACAAAATGTTATTGTTCAAAGATGTTGTCTATCCATAAAAATCAAAACAAAATAATTATTTAAAATAAATATTATAGCTTATTGTATAATAATGGTAGCACAACACAGTTTGATGTATTTTCATTAATATAACAACTAAAATATAAGAGGAATATGTTATTTAAGTTTAAAAATGTAATAAATTCAAATTTGTAATCTCTGATTGTGTTGTAATTAGAAAATATTATTTTTTAAATGAAATTGAGTTGTGGTTATTTTCTGTAATATCTCATTTGATGGTTTAAAAAATAGATATTGTCAATGAAATGTTAGAGTTTTGGGGCATAATAAAATACCAATAAAAAACCTAAAGTAGTATTAAAGAGATTAGGGAACCTAAGACTTTATTTTCATTATATAAAGTATAAAGAAGGAGGAGAATTTCTTTAATTCTGTCCTGTATGTGTGTATGCAATGTAGTCACGGCCAAAATTTTTAATGTCCTTTAATTTTACTACATTATCTAAAACAGGTATTAGTTTTCTAAAATCATATAAACTATACTATGCAATGCTTTGGAAATATACATTACACTGTTACATTAAAATAAAAAATCTATTTTACAAAAAACAAACATCCTTAACTGGGAAAGACTTACTTAAATGACTAGGTTTCAGTTTAATACTGCAAGCTCCAAAAAATATGACAGTTAGCATTGCCGGAGGGTCCAAGGCACAGGCGTGTTTCTGCATGTCACACTCATTCTTGTAGGTCATCATGTTGCTAGCACAGACAGGCTCGTCTAACTCATCAGGACACGCAGATGGGCAGATGCAGACTCCTGCACGACATCTAGCACCGTACTTGCATTGCACATCAAGGCACAGTTCTGTAACACATCAGCCTTTAGATGGCATTTGTCGGAGTATCTTCTCCTCACTCTTTTGATAGATGAACCTTTTCAAAAATTGTTTGCTTTATAAAAGATTTAAACAAACTATCAAATTAGTGTAAATTTTACAAAATCGATCAAATGGCATACTCTATCAAACAAATTAGAATGAAAATGGTCAGAGAGAATAAAAAGAAATAATGAAAGAGCCAAGTCATATTACAGAGTCACAAAACACACTGAGAACAGAGACTCACAGGCTTGTTGTAATAATAAATTATGTCTAGTTAGTATGAACTATTACCAAATTAATTGTATTGACAGATTACAAAATGTTAAAGCCTCTTAATATTCTAGTTATATAGATACAATAATTATTAAAACGATTTGACTTGATTGTGCTATGTGCAGTTCATCATTGAATTTCATACTGTAAAATATGTTTGTATTATGCTAAAACAAATTGCAGGAAGAATTTTTATATGCAGTTATAATAATAGTATACAAGTAAATAAATTTAAAAAATCCCTTAAGATGTAATGAGATCTATAGATGTTATTCCAGTGGTGAATTGGCACTGTCATTGATTACACATCAGAAGCAATAACTCAGGCTGTACGGTACTCCAGTGCCGAGAGATACACACCACTGGACTAAGTGATCAAGTGGATTCATTGCATGACATGATATTAATTAACTGGAAGAGGTTGTGACCAGGGCAGCTATACAGGACAAGTAAACATAATAAGCTTGGATCATTGATAAATAGGTTTGGGGCTTGCAATATAATGACTTTTATCATTTCTACCACACTAATATCATGAAACCACAAAATAACCTTGTTTTGATTGTAAAACAGATTACTTATATGTTTTCTCACATAAGTATGAAGAAAGGGAGGATCAAAACAGGATGGTTAAGAATTAAGTCTCCCTTTGAAATTAACAAACAACTTATTGAATGTTCATTACCCCCATTTTACGTAAGTAAGAAATAATTAACAGTTTTATAAGAGTACAAAATATTAGTGAAACTACTTACCACAGTCTCCTTCATAATCTAGTTCTATAGGTAACTTGCTTTCACACACAAATTTACGAAGTTCGCATATATTCTCATAGGTTACCCCATCACTTCCACAGACCGGAGCAGGGGCTTCATCCTAACAGAGAAAACATCATTAATATTGACCTGAAACTGGCTGTTAAACAGTATTATTAATATTTCCTTATAATGCACATTGTGTTTTATGAGAAAATCACCATGGAGAAGAACTATTGTGAACATCTTAGTAGTAACTCCCAATCTCAGCAGAGTAGAATGTCATCTGATTGCAATCTCCAGAACATGCTTTTATGTCGTTTGACATCATATATAATATTTTTTTAAATTTTGATAAATACTTTCTCTTAATTACATTCTATGGGTTTGTTAACTATGAATATTTGATTGGTTCATAGTTAGTTAATATTGTACTTAGAGTCTAACAAATTAACTAATAATGTAAAATCATGGTCAAACAGTAATTTTTAACACTGTTTTGAAAAAAAATTCTTTAGTATTTGGAATTAATGCAATTAAAATCGCTATTACATAATCATTTGTTTATTTAGAAGCATGTGCAACAAACATAAAAATGCTTCCAATTTATCAAATATGTCTAGTTACTGAAATATAATAACTGTAGTAACTATAATTATTTGCTAACTATAATAAATAACAAATACTGTATATGAATTGTTGTTTCAATCTTGTAGTTGTTACTCTGAAATTTTAAAGACCATACAGCTTTGCATAGATACTCACACAACTTTTCCTTTTAGGTTGCGTGAGTATCAATTTTAAGCTATTAGAGTTTGATATGTATAATGTAAACCAACTCGTATTGATCATTTTGTAACTAATGAACAAAATCATCCTCACGCACAAAAACGAGTAGTCTTCCATTTATAAATTTGTAGATTATTAAATATTATTCTATAGAATAAATATTAAGAAAAGAACTCCTGTATATAAGAAACATTGTCGTTTTTAATGGATACAACACAAATTGAATGTGAATGATGGGTTTAGGTTTTACTGAGTAAAAACCTTAGGTGTATTCAGAAAGCTGTTGGCAGGCTGAAAATTCTATATAGATTTAGAAATATGTTGCCAGTATCTATCAAATTACAGCTCATGCAGTCACTGGTTCTTTCAGCATTCTATTATTGCAATCCTGCTTATGGCCATAGCATATCAAGGGAGGACACCAATAAAATTCAGGGAATACAAAAAGCTGCATTACTGTATGTTTACAATTTGAAACCTTTTGAATATGTGTCCTCCTATCGGCTTGATGCTAATATGCTTCAAATGGAAATGCTGTGCAGGGTATTTTCTGCATGATGCATAAAATTCTAGAGTCTGAAGTGCCGCAGTACTTGTGCGAGAGGCTGCAATTACAGAATGAGCTCTCCCAGTGTAGCACCTGCCATGATAAACAGCTTCACTTTTGAAAATTGAGGCTGGATGTTGGCAGGAGAAGCTGCTCTTATTTCGGTCCCACTATGTAATGACCTCACAAAAAGTTAAAGGAATCATTCCAGTTTAAAGTTTAAGAGCCATCTAAAGGGGTACCTGCCTAGATGATAAGGTTTATTTATTTTATTTAGTAATATTAGTCACAAGTATGATGTTTGACATTAAGTTGTTCAGAGAAATGCTGGCAATAAAATGTATTTTTATTTATTTATTTAAATTAATTATTAAGCTACTTTCTTCCATCAGAATTATATGAAATGTTACTTACCTTGGGACAGTTTTCTACACACACACATTGAGCAACTCCTAGTTTGTCAGTTTCACAGGTTGAAAAATATCCACAAGTCTTTGTTTCACAGCCATCTACAACAGGTTACATAAATAAAATATTCTTGAAATTTACAAAAAATCATAACCTATGTATAACCATTTCTTTTCCAAACTTTGAATAGCCGCAATTTTGAAATCTTAAGAGATATTGAAAAAAGTGAAAGTTGTTTGTAATTACATAATATATGTAAAAATTGGGTCTATGTTGGGAATGATTTATTTGCATATGACATCCATGTAAATGCATGCGTACATGTGTGTATATTTATATACACATATACATACACAAAATCATACAATTACACAATGTGTGTGTTAGTTATAAAAAAAATATTTGTTTATATATTTATATTATGCGGACACAAAAAAAAAGAACAGGATGGCATAAAAATTTACAATAATTTAAATTGACATACATACATGGGAGTTTAACTAGATAGCAACTAACATATCGGTAACACTATTTTCCAAATGCAGTTTTTTGATAGTTTCATAACTTTTTCAGGGAAACTTTTGAAAGAATTTAGGATTTTATTTAACAACTTTATGCCTATGTAGGCCTACATTGGATTCCTTTCAAACAAAGATAAATTATGGACACAATTGAACACTCTTTTTTGGCGAGTGTTGTGTGAATGTAGAGTATTAAAACTTTAAAATTGTGGTTTTTATTAACAGATTTTAAAATTTTATATATATACACAGATGGTAGTGTAAAACTTTTTAATTTCTGTAACAGTGGATGACAGCTTGCCCTGTAATCAGCTCCTACCATTACTCTAATGAACAATTTTGAGCTGTAAATACATTGTTTAAATTATGGGACGTTCCCCAAACACTAATGCCATATTTAAAGATGAATTATATGTGAACATAATAAACTAATTTTTGTATATCGATTGATACTGTATTAAATAAAACCTTGAATGGAAGTCTAAAATTACATAATTTAGTTACGAAACAATCAACGTGCAACTTAAGTTTTCATCAATGTTTATTCCTAAGAGTTTATGAGTGTTAGCTACTTCACACTTAATTTGACTTGAATTAGTACCAGCCTTGCCTTAGCCTTAAAATGTATTATACTAGTTTCTTTCTTCTGAACAAGACCATTATTTTAAAACAATTTGTAACCTCTTCTATTGTGTTATTAATAGATAATCTCAGATTTGTTAAGGAATTTTCTGTAATTAGTTGAGTAAAAATTTTCGCTCAAATATGAATACTTATAAAAAAAATATGAATAAGAATATAAATATGAATTTTTCCTCATCTTGAAACTTTTTATTGGTTAAGACTGACTAATGAACTCATTCAAGCTATATGCAACGATGTGCACCAAACTAGGTTTATAGCAATGAACTACCCCATAATTTGTATCACAGATTTGCATTAAACATATAAGTAATCTAGCTTAGACATACTATAAGTGACTCTTAGCTTAGAGATTTTGAAATCTTCTGCTTACTACAAACTCCTTGATGGACGGTTTCAATGTTTTTCGTCTGGCGGCAAGAAGAAGCTCGAAGCTCGCACAGGTTTCTATACGCCAAACCGTCAGAGCCGCAGATTGGGTTGTACTGAAGGGGGCAGGAGGGGCACTCACACACCGGTTCTCCTTTCCTCAAGACACATACTCCTCCATGCTCACAAATAATATTCTTGCAGCCCCCCTCTGCATCTGTAGAGAAAGTGAATTACCAGGTGGTGTTATAAATGTAAAGTATTAAAAATATCAACCAGCGCAAAACACATTTTGGGACTGTTATGAAATCATTTCTTCTGCAATGTCTTTCAGCTTCCAGGCAGATTGTTTAGATTTACTGAAAAGAATTAGAATATAAGAAACTAATATTGAAACTTGTCTCCTCTATGGCCAGCCTGAATGAAGTTGTATGATGTAAAAAACTAAGCTGCAATGTTTAGGTTGAATTTATTCCATAAAATAATTGAAAATAAAATAAAGATCACAGTATTGCCGCTTTATTTACAAAAACCAATTTGCCATGATTCTCCACTTAGTCAAATTGTGATAAAAACATTGAGTTTCATAAAAGATTGTACATAAAAGATTGTATGGAATTTTGGGACATTTATAGATAAATTTTGAAAAGACCCGATCAAACCACGTGCACAAGTCCGATTATTTATTAGAGTTAATGGGTTTAGTAAGACTTTTGATCAAGTTGAATGTTGAGTTTAATCAGGTTCAATTCAAGATTTCCTTGTGGAATAATTTAAATGCGGAAGAGGTGTTAGATGAAGACTATGATGTTATAACAATACAAAATTATGTTTTAATTATAAATTATTTTACAATCGTAATCAAGTAAAAACAGAATAATTTATTTCTACTTATAAAGAATGAAAAATTTTAATTATAAAATATGCTATAGTGGAATAATAGGAACATACGCACAATTAACAAAATAAATCTGTAGGTAGAAGCCATAACTTGATATGTCGACTTTTTTGTGAAATAGAGTTATGAGCACCACCAGATTCTGCTCATTGAGATCTCCAATATGGTAGAACCCGATATGTCAAATTCCCATAAATACAAGAGTTATGGGCCGTGCCCAAACCTGATATGTCAAATGTTGTCATTATTGATGTTGCCACAACTTGATATGAAGGTGATATCAACTCTTAATCCTGCTTTGTTTTTAAAATTTACTAACTCATAAGATGCCAAAACATGATATATTAGTTTACCCACTTTTAACATATTTGAAAATACAATTTTAGCCTGAAATCTAACAGATGTCAAAACTTGATATGTCGGCATATCAAAATTATGTTAACCTAAGTTCAAATTATTTGAACATTTGTAATGTTGGCAAAACTGGATAAGTTGACATATCAAGTTCTGTCATCTGTAATTTATTTTGTAGGCATCCTAATTCATTAGATGGCAAAACATGATACATTGGTTTACCCACTTTTGACATCTTTGAAAAAATATGTTACATTATAAGTTGGCAGATGTCAAAACTTGTTATGTTAACATATCAAGTTTTGTCTTCTGTAAAATACTATGCAATTGATTTATGCTTAGTATTGACAAGGTTGATATGGTCACATATCATGTTTTTGCTTTTGGACAAACATATGGTTTCAAAAAAGCTATACTTTCAGAACAGGTGTTAAGTGGTTGTAAACAATCAGCATCATTAATCTATGTCAGTTTTTATCATTTTATTATAATGCAGTGGAATTGTAGTAAATGTGGTGAGACGCCGTAAAATCGTCAAGGACAGTGATTGTAAAATTGCTGATGATTCAGATGACTCTGATTTTCCGGAAGAACTAGCTGTTGAACAGGCCGGTGTAAGTGAGTTTGCAGTTGGAGACAAAACTACAGGGACACCTGAACCAGGTAATAAAGAAGCTAATGTTAACAGCAGTTGTGCCTCGTCTAAAAAAAGAAAGAAAGGTGTTAGAGTTCGAGAAGTAAAAAAATCAAAAAAAAGATCAAGGTTTAAGCTAAACAACTCGTACAGGAAAAATAAAACATCCACCGACATTTCACACTGTTCACACGTGTTGCAAGAAAAATAAATGTTATAATGTAGTAAAGTCTGAAATCCAAAAAGAAATATTTAATAATTTCTATTCCAGTAAGTGTTCGTGACCAAACATTATGTGAAAGAATGGCTATATTAGATACAAAAACAAGTTACCCAGGCAGACTGAGGTAAAAGTTGTTGCTACTCATAACAGGCTTATTACTGTCTCATACTCTGTAATCGTTGATGGTAAAAAAGAAAATGTGTGCAAAACTATGTTTATGGGTGTTTATGAAGTAACAAGAGGAAAAGTAGATATTCTTGCAGAAAAGATTAGGGCTTCTTACGGCATTATTGAAACTGAAATGAGGGGTCACCACCAACCACCAAACAAAACTAGTGATGATGAAATTAGTGGCATTCATCAGTTCATTGATATTTACCCAAAGCACGAAAGTCATTATGCAAGACGAGATAGTTCATCAGAAAAAATTTTCTTACCGAGTCATTTAAGTGTAAGAAAAATTTACACAAATCTGAAAATGCGAGTTGAGAATGGCAATGTAAAGTCTGTCTGTTATGACATTTTTCGGAAAGTTTTTAACACCAAAGGGTATAAGTTTAAACAACCTTACATTGATACTTGTAAAACTTGCGATGCTCTCAATGTGAGTAAAAGACATGCTTCAAATAAGTTAGAACGTGACTCAATAGATGACAGCCATAAATTACATGTCTTAGAAGCACAGGAAGGTTACGACAAAAAGAGAGAAGACAAAGCTAATGCTAAAGAAAGCGAAAATCAACTAGTCTAAGTATTTGATTTACAACAGGTACTTCCTGTGCCTTACCTTACTACAAATATTGCATATTACAAGAGGTTATTGGCAATGTATAATCTTACAATCCGCGAATGCTCTCTTAATGAATCATCTGAGTGTTATATGTGGAGCAAACTAACGGGTGGTAGAGGATCTGACCAAATCGCATCCTGCATTTTTAAAAAGATCATAGATCTACCTGATAGTGTTAAGCAAATAGTTACTTACTCAGACACATTTGGCGGCCAAAACCACAACATAAACATAGCAGTTATGTTTATGTATGCTGTGGCTAAGAAAGATACCCTCAAGGTAGTTGATCAAAAGTTTCTTTTACCTGGTCACACACGACTTGAATGTGACAGAGACCATGCACGAATTGAAAGGTCAAAAAAGTGTCTGGCATCATCTGGGACAAAAGGTAACTCAGAAGAAAAGTTGAGAATTATGGTACCCCGAGACTGGTGTCAGTTTGTTAGATCCCTTCCTGGTAAAAAAGTTTTAAAGTGGTTAAAATGAATCGTGATGATTTCAAAGCATTCTCTGCACTTTTGAAGAATAATGTCTTCGTTCATCGAACCACAGACACAGAAAAAAATCCTGTAAACTGGCATAGAATTAAGTGGTTGAGATACACAAAAGAATTTGGTATTGTGTACTTCAAGTACAACCTAAACCCTTTTTCTCCGTTTCGGAAACTGAACCTAATTAGGGACCGAAAAGGCAGGAAGGTTATTGAAGCAGCAGGTCTAACAATACCAAACTGTTATTCAAAAACTCTGGGTATAAACCTGAAGAAAAAGAAAGATCTACTGTCTATATTGGACCTAATAGACAAAGAATGTCAACCCTTTTACAGGAATTTACCGACTAATTCACAAGCACGTGAGTTTGACGAGCTTGATGATGAAGACTCTAAAGTGAATTCGACATTAGCGACCAATAAAGGGTGAAGGCTGACTGACCTAGTTCTTTAGGTCAACTAGGAAAGGTTTACTTTAACTGGTTATAGTGTTGTTTTTCATACATTTTTAAATTGACTAATCCGTGTCAACTTTTAAATTGACTAATAATTTCAAACTTTTAATTTTGAAAATTATATTTAGTAATAGCGTAACGTTTTTCCTTCTTCAGATAAAAGACTGATCCATGAGTACTTATTATTCAAATAAGATATTTTTATGACTTTTTATACTCTTATTACATGTAGGCTAACTTACAAAAAAGATCCCATAAAAATATTATAAAAAAGTTTGTTTGTAGCTTATATTACTAATTTTGTTCCTTGAAGTAAGTGTTAAGACTGATTCACTAAGACCTTATATACAAAACAATAAAAAATGGTATTTTAATTTGAATAAACATGCTTTTTATACTTTTGAATTGAGTGTTTTTATTGATATTCCTGATTTGCCACTAGTATTATTGTTTATTTTTACAGTTGGCAAAACCTGTTATGTAAACCTTTTTAATATAAACCGTAATTATCTCAGATTATTTTGCATATTTCAGTTAAATTTTGATAACATTAAAAGTGCAATGTGTAAGATACCAAAAAAACCACTAAATTTATAAATTTGGGCCAATTTCAGATTTGCTTCAGTTATCCAAACTTGAAATGACTCTCCTGTAAAGTTTAATAAAGTCCACATATCAAGTTATGGCTTCTACCCATAGAAATTATCCAAAGGGGAACTCCATCTGTTGTGAGGGTATTTCCAAGTTCAAAGAAAGTCAAATTCTTGATATGTAACTTCTTTACATAGGCCAACAAATAGAGAGGTATACTCCGTATCTTTTATATACAATTTCAACAATCGTTAGGTTGGGCTAGTTTTCAAGCACTCACCGCAAGGACCGTTGTACTCCACGGACAAGTCGGCTCTGTCTAAACAGCTGGCTTTTCGCAAATGACACTCGGAGTCGTAGGTCTTGCCGTCCGAGCCGCAGACCTGGCGCACCACTGGCTCACACGAGGTCGTACACTCACACTGCGCAATCCCGAACTTGGAGATCGTGCACTCCTCTCCAAAAGAACATTCAACACCTTTGCAAGGGTTTACACCTAGAAAATAAATGAGTGGATTCCATACAATGTAATCAGACCTACTGTTGTGGTTTTATTTAGATCTTAGGAAGAACATTTTTTTGTTTACTAGGACAAAAATCTTCTGCAAAATATTTGCAATGCTGTTTATTTCATTAGCCACAAACTTATGTCATAGTATAAAAGGGCAATCAATTTCAAACTCAATCTAAATATTTCTGAGAGATAAGTTACTGCAACTGGAACACTCCCACCTTCAAACGTAGTTCCTAATTTGAATGCCTAAATTTAATGCCACGAGTGACAAAAATACTTTAGTACTTTTGAAGTAACACGAATGTTATACAACAGATATGCGATTGGATTGAGTAGGTTCTGAGATTTCTATAGTGTTGCTGTTGAACTTTTAACTTCTAAGGCCAGTATTCTGACATTGAAGTTCATGAATAACAGTGTATTGTTTTTTTTTTAATTTTTTTATATATGTTTTATTATTATATATATTACCTTCAGTACTTCCTACAACAGCATTAGGATCTAACATTAAAGTCTAGTAAGCGAATAGCTGAAATCGAAGTGCACAGACGTTTTTAATTTGAGTTGTCCAAGATGACGTAAATTAATGGACAATTTTATAGCTGAATAATTTCCGTGATATTTTTGATTTCACATAGGAAAATATAAAGACTGTTAAGGAAAAGTTATATTTGGGTGACAGGATAATTTCTAATTTAAATCATATGATACAAGGTATGTATAAATCACGAGGTATTTGGTTTAGTAGTTCTTTCAGACGCTTTCAAGGGAGGAAGTCTGAAGTCAGATGGCCAACCAGTTATTAATATGCATGTATAAGGCAACATTTTATGGTATTAGATTTAATAGTTCCAGTAAGAGTATTAGATTGTGTACTGTAGCTAGTGAGATATTGGCATATACCCATCGTGCAGATCATATTCCCGCAAATTATCGAAATTGACCATGAAATCAGACAAAAAAACAATACCATGCAAAATTAGATTAATATAAAATCTTAATGTAAATTGTATGTTGTTGAACACAACATTTTACAAAATCTGTTATGGAAGTTATTCTCAACGCACAAGAGTTACATTACGTTATAGTTTAAATCTTGTTTCTTCGAGTGAAATTGTTGCGCTAGGGTACCCTTACTTTAACATTTTAAGCATCAACGTCAAGAATTTCTAATCTTTGAGGGTTAAATTGTCAGTGTAACTAATATTATCATTAAAAGTAGCCTATAACAATTATTTCCAGATTGCCTCTCTCAGTATGCACGATTTTTGAAATTGTTTCTCTCTTATACATATTTTCTAAGACTTTTTGAAAAGTTGGTAAAGTAATGGTACTTCGAGGGTATTCTTCGAGTTTTTACTATTGATTATGACGAAATAAAAAATATCTTGGTAATATTATATACAGATTTTTTTTATCTCACGAGACAAATCTCACCACTGTAGATCTCGTTAGTTTTTAGGAAGATGGTATGAACAGTAGACCCTGGTATCTGTATAATCTCCAACCAAACTAACCAAATAAGATTTTAGAGCTACTACTACACTATTTTAAGGTAGTAGACATTAGCTATAGTTATAATTGACTCAAAACCTTCCTATAGTATTGAATAACAACAGAAATAAGTTTCATGATAAGTTTATCTGTGAAAAGTGGAACTAGTAAAGTTTTGTAGGTGTCACCACTTTAGTTTAAATTATCTAGTTGTTCGTTTCGTTTGAGTTAGCTTTAAGCATCCTAGAACTTGCAATATAAAACAATGAGATAAACAAAAAATATTCCCAAGTTAAAAACTGATAAGAGCATACTAATACTGCGATCCTCAATCCGTACCAGAACTGCAGGTGCCTCTGAAGATGATTCGGATTGACTTCTTAAGACGGCAAGCCTCGAGTCGCAGTGAACACTCGTTGGCGTAAGTGTTTCCATCAGATCCGCAAACCGGAGCTAACTCTTCGTCACAAACTTCGCCACAGCGGCAGACGGCTTGGCGGTCTTCATCCAGCTGACACACTTCGGGCGCAGCGCACTCCTTGGTGGCACAGGGATCTGGACAGAGCAACAGTAGCTATTGATTCGTACTAGGTAACAGTTTGAAGTATTGCTTATGAAGTATATACGTAATAAGAATGGGGCCATAGGCTATATGCAATGAACAAGGTTATGGGATAGAATAAGAGAAGGACACAGATAAAAAAGAGCGTACCTACTCAATTTTGATCCTTAATAGTGTACATAATGCCTCAGGTGGAACAAATGAATGTTCAGATTTAGAACAGCTCTTATCATCTTAATGAAATAAATTAAGTTCAAACGGCCTGTTGATCCATTGAAAGTTTAAAAAGTGGCCCAATGGTCTAATACATGATACTAAGAACTCTACAACCTTATGCCAAAATTCTGTACATCTTTAAAGGACTTAATTGGCCTCAGATTTGTACCTTGAGACAGATCCTAAGTCAAATTAGAGATAATACTTCAAGTACTATATTGATAACTGCTTTATCAATTAAATTTCAAACCAATAAGGATCCGTTATTTCTTTTCGTTTGGTATTATACCATACCTCGTTATCGTTGAATATAACATTCAGTACTAAAAGTCCATGGAAACGGATATAAAAACATCTTATACAAAGTGTGGACATAAAAATACACGAGTAGTCAAAAGGAAGGCCATGCAGTATGTCACTCACCACAGTGGCCCTCGTATTTGACGTTGATTATGAGCTTCTGCTCGCAGACCGTGCGGTATTTTACTTACCACAGTGGCCCTCGTACTTGACGTTGACTATGAGCTCCTGCTCGCAGGCCGTGCGGTGCATCTCGCACTGGTCACGGTAGTCTCTGTTGTCCGTGCCACAGATGGGGTTGAGGGCGAGGTGTTGGCTGTAGACGGGACAGTGCTTGGGACACAGGCAGCTGGCGGACTGACCATCTGGTGAAGGGATGCAACGGGCACCCGGTGGGCAGGAGCGGTTCTGGCATGGGTCCCGTGAGTCTAAAAATGATGAATGGAGTTGAATCTGCAGAGGTGCTGCATTCATCAATAAATTTATGTGTATTTTGTAAGATAATAAATTTGTATTTTTAATCATGTTAGATTTGATTGATGTATGTTTGAAATGTAGTCTATACAGAAGTTGTTTTCAACATACTAATACGCGAAGATGCGCACGACTATTACGCTATTGTGTTTCCATCTGGCGAACAGGCTATACTGTCACTGCACACCTGTGGAACTGGCACGAAACTCGTTACAATGGTGTCACTGCTGAAACCAATGTAACTAATGTACTACACCGTTTGAGTTTAAATGTGTCATTCTTCGTTTCAATTAAATACGATTACAAGTAAAAGAGACAGTTGACTAAAACCTTATCGTATCCCGGTAAGAAGTTCTGAACAATATCCGTTGATAAATAAATAAATACAATGAATATGCTAGACTTCATATTCCAGGAGTAAAGTCTGTGACTATGTCAGATTTTTTGACACTACATTAAGCGTAAGGTGAAATGAGGCTAAACTCAACATTCGTATTGATTCCGCACAAAACATATTGTCATTTCTTCCAATGTGTAATAATAGCATAATGCCAATGAATTGATAGATTACGAATGGAGCAAAAATATATATTGAGTCAAAAATCATAAATAAATATTTCATTTGTCTATTTAATTTTTTTTTTTTTTAAAACGATGTGCACAATATAGCTGATATATCTATATATATAAAAATGAAACTGTTCGTGTGTAACAGCATCACTCACAAACGGCTGGACGGATTCGCCTAATTTTTTTTTAATTTGTTCGTCTTGATCTGTAGAAGGTTATAGGATACTTTTTATCCCTTTCCCGATTCAGGATTCCGCCCCACTGGTTACAGAAATACCCGTAAGAAATGCATTGCAGCAAACATATGTTATTAAGTGAAAGAGTCTTTTCAAATTTTTAATCAGCTGTTCTTTGTAAACATATATAATGCGACAACAAAAAATTGTTGTTATTTTTGACAGTAACTAAGTAAACATAAATATTTTTGACGTTTCTATGTAAACAAACATTTTTTGACATTTGAAGCAACGATTTTGTCGGGAACATCTGCCGGGGAAGATGTCTTCATCCCTCGCATCCCCTTAATTCCATCCGACTTGCCATTTGAATTTAAGAGACTTCAGTTCCCCGTTCGACTTGCGTTCGCAATGACGATTAATAAGGCACAAGGACAATCACTTAACGTCGCAGGAATCCATCTGGAACCCTCATGTTTTCTCGCACGGTCAATTATACGTCGCTTGCTCAAGAGTCGGAAACCCGAAGAACCTTTATATTTATGCTCCAAATAATACAACTAATAACGTTGTTTACCAAAACGCATTAAAATAAACAAAAAACTTTTATAATAGATTTTATGATATGCTACGATGTATTAGTAGAGCAATAAATTAATTGGAAAAACGTATAATAAAATTAGTATTTCTTTTCGATGCTTGATTGATGTAGCCCTCTCTACTGCCACGCGAGCGGAGCCGCGGGTTTAGGCTAGTTGATAATATTAGTGTAGTACTGACCACACTCTCCGGAATGCTGGACAAGGATGGTTTTCTTGTTGTTGCAGGAGTAGAGCCTGAGGGAACACATGTTGTTGTAAGTCTTGCTGTCAGTGCCACAAACAGGCGAGAAGACAGGAGGGCAGTCCACGGGGCAGCGGCACACAGTCTGGCCACTGGGGTCGACCATGCAGATACCACCGTGGGCGCAATGTACGTTCTCGCACACATCTGCAACACAGGCGTCTTTTATAGACGTGTTCTGATGTGCATAGAATATAGATTATTTCACGAAAAATTCATTACTTTGGAAAAATACAGAGTTTCGAACGCAATTTTATGCTGCAAATTGAAGACTTTTGAAAATCACTATCTAAATCAAATATAATTGTACTCACAAAAAGCGAGTATTATCAATAATTTATAATTTTATGAACAGAACTTTTATAAAATCGTATCATTCTCTACCAAGCCACACATGAATCAGCGTGTGTATTTTTGTGTGTGTATTTTTAGAGACACTCATGCAGTTTGTTCAAATGATGAGTCAAACGACATTTGTTCTTCTTAATTGTTGAATCAAATATGGACCACATGCTGCAGACTGAGATTTGCTATACTAAAATAGCACAGGGAACATTGAACTGAATTAAGACACCTCATTCGTAAGTGACACGTATTGGATAGGATATAACGAGAAATCAGTTTATAGACGTAATAAAACGTATGGCGCCAGCATTATTTATTGGCTATATCTTGGACGGTCATGAAACGTGATTTTGACAAGTCTACTAATCCGACAAGTTATATAAAAAATAAATAATTTTACTCGTATATCTTTCCTTAAAGAATATGATGACTGAAAATTAATTGTGCTGCTTTCTCTTTTCTAAAATCCTGTGCTTTCAAAAAGGAACGATTTTTTAAAAATAGTTGGATTACACAGTTTTAAAACACCTAATTACGAGTTACTACGTTAACTACTTTTAAGGGTTACTGTGTTACTAATGCTTGCCCATTTGTTCCGAGAAATAGATATTACTTAGCAGTGGGAAATCAGCAAACACCGGGTGGCATATTACATTAACGACTTCGACTTGGTAGTTTAAACTTTGGCCAAGTATTATTAATGCCCGTTTCGTCATCAGCTTCTGCTACTACAGTGATTAAAATAAATAGTTAAGATCCTAATCCTTCCACTCGGAGGTATTTCACAAATCTTTTTAATTAGTATAAAACAACTTAACAACTAAAATTGCAATTATATTTTCGAAAATATTTGTATTATTCTTATACTATTTGTGCTATGGTAACTGAAATGTATACATAATGTCCACACATTTCTTTTATCCAACTTGCACCATTTCATTTGTTACGTCTAAATAATTAAGAAGTGTAAGTATAGTCTTATCTTGCTTTAGTTTACCGCCTGTCTGTCTATTTATGTTTTTAGGAGAACAATTAAATCTTTAAACTGAATAAAAGTATTAACTTCACTTTTTTAAGTCTCTAGTCTAATTAATGTAAATAATGTAAATAATGTGTAATGTCTCTAGTCTTTTGATAAATAAAATATCACGTCAGGTTTCAAAATATCTGAAACTTTTTTCAAACCACGTGTTAATTAGATTAAAGATTTAGGAAAGTTTAAACTTTGTTACTTTATTTAGTTTAAAGACATAATTTTCTCCTAAAAACTGAGAAAGATAGACGATGAACTAAGGAAGTCATTTTGACTTATTTTGGCATGACAGAGTAAATGGTGAAATTTGATAGAGTAACTTTGGAAACCCTGTATGGGTTTATATATGACTGAGATTTGATCATCAGATATACACAGGGCATTATTGAATCCTCTCTTATAATGAAGGTATTCCTAAGTACCACTCAAGACCAAATATACATGTGTTTGTAGCAGAAAGTTTTGATTCATTTAATGAATTTATGAATGAGAGCATTGTAGAAACTTCTTTTAAAACTGCGATTAAATGTTCATTATATTATATCGTGTAATCCAGGTGAATTGGCATTCTCATTGTCGCATAGGGTGCAAAATTGATCGCACTACGATGTTACTGACACGATCTCTAAGCATGGTGGAGCAACAGAGATTTCTACACATAGCGTAGCTATGGTGTGTAACGAGGGTAGTTTATAACCATAATTGATAAAACTATTTTCCGGTAGTGGTCAACCACGTGGTGATCCCAACACCAAACCAAATTAAATTCCCCCCAAAGGCCCGGATCGGTTATTATGCTGGGACACTCCTCTAGCCAGCTTTGATTTAGAATTCCTGATTAATATTCCCCCATAATTGAAACCCCCTAAAAATTAAAACACAGATTGACCCTCGATACCCGAACCATGCTGACCGTATTTCCCGATCCCCACAACTCCCACGATCCCCCGTCTAACCTGCCTAGCCCGCCATAATTTATTGGAACCTAAATTGTAACCAAAATATATATCGAGACTTAATTTAATCTACGTCCAACTCACGGATACCCGTCCAGTCTCCAACGTCCGTCAGCGCACACGTCCGCTCACTCCTCCACCACAAGTGCGTACTCCCCCAAACCCGTTCGCCGATAATCGGCCTGATTGTGCCCGTTCCGATCCTCGGTCAAAGGTCGCCCGATTAGCTCCTGCACACTGACCGACCCGATCACCGTGGCGGTTACATGCCACAGGTGGGAAGAATTTATTCAATATGAATTTTGAGTGTAGCTCCAGTTCACCTTCCTCTTGGTGTAGCGTCTGGAATCTGATACTATTACAGACTTGACTCCTGGAATCTGGAGCCATTTTGGTAAATTACGTAAGCCACTATATTTTTAATCTAGGTGCCTCTGATATTGAAACGATATAAATTTTTCCCTTGAGCTTCTTCGTCGTCGACTTTTTTCGATCTCTTCAAACGAACATGGCTCAACATTCATATTGGATCAGCCCTTCCCACCATAGTTAAGTTACGTTACGTGTTGAACAATCTTCTCTTTACAATTATTACTAAACTATTCTTAACTATATAATTAATGTTAAATTATTACTTTATAGTATTATTATGAAATGGCATGAATAGAACAAAATAAAATAAACTAAGATAATTCACACCCTATCGAAGCAGCTATGTGTAGGTTATAACTCTCACTTCATTTGATGAGAAAACCATATACTCGCATATATAAATTATATTTGTAAAAGTAGAAATAGTATAATTAAATTTTAATGATAATGAATACTGATGTACAATCAAGTACTAGTAACACCGTGACTTGAACCTGGAACCTTAGTTTGCTAAGATACACATCATGCTGTTACACCACAAAGCCCTCAATTTATGTCGACAAATTATTTTTTATTTGGCTGTATTCTGTCACACACGTGTTTCAGTAACAAAATAAAATGTGATCAGAAAACTAACAAATACTTTGTAAATGACAATATTCATTAAGTTTGTATCATGGCAATAACCTAATATTTCATCAAGGGTGGATGAATAAAAGTACTCAATCAGCAATGAAATTTTAATTTATTAATCTTTATTTAAATTTTGATATATAACACTATGAGGTCTATCATGGCTTTCTATTACATAAGTTTCTATTACATAGACCATTGCTTGTTCATTTGTTATTGGAGTGGTCAGTAGGGCACGCAAGAACTTTTTCTCAGAATTTTCGTGATTTAGAAACCTTTTAGTTTTAAATATCACTTTTAAAGTAGTTTCCATTACTTAAATCAATAATTTATTACGGACAAAAACTGTAATTAATATGCCCTGTGAAATAATCCGAAGGCTTAGTCTGGCTGTACAGCAAGTACGAGCATGTATCGTCGTTATATCCTTCTTAAGTGTAAAGTGTTTTATAAGCAAATTGTTTGTTAAATAAAAGGATGAGATGAACTTAATAACCCCTCATTACCTCAAGCTGTTTACTCTTTGTAGAATAAAAGGCATAAGAGCTCATTAATTACATTATTATCCTTTGTAAATATTACACTTTGCAAGAGGGAAACTGTGATCTTGCGATCCAATTATGTACATTCTGTTAATTAGGAAGTTAAACAGCAACTTTAAATTATTTGCATTAAATTATGGATGTGGAATGAACGTTTAGTAGTTACCATACATTGATAATATATATATATATATATATATTTAAATATATATATATATATATATATATATATATATATATATATATATATATATATATATAAAACAAGATTATGATGTACGTGACAATAAAAAAGAAACTAATGCAAGAATTGCTTGACAAGTTTCCATATACTCGTATAACATTAGTATGATTTAACTTACCGAAAGTAGAGGTTTGTATATCTATAATTACAGCATGACAAAACGTATGTGGGTTTATGTATGTCATGAGTTATATTCAATATAATCTGTCTATCATCTGATGTTGAATGCGATGTGAACTGCTCATAATGTGATATGATCCATATGTACTCGTACATGACAAGATCTGTATTTAGTGTCGAATGTACTCGCGGACATCTTGTTTCTAGGCCCACAAGAACACTTTTGCGATCTTATATTTTATTTGAAGAATTATAGGAGATTTGTAATTTACAGACCTGATTAATATGTAGCCAAACGATTTTTAGTGTTTTAGATACTGTTAATGGGCGACTAAGAAAGTTAAATTTATTTGTACTCCAGCGTTTAAATATAAAAAAACACACACACACACACACACACAACACAACAACACACACACACACACACACACACGCACACACACCACACACAATAAGTAAAACGCTGGATGCGTATTAACCATATCTTTAACCATAAGACATCTGCCATATTTCTACGACTAAACACAAGGTCGTAAAAGTGTTTGATGTTTTAAAATTAATCTTATGAGGTTCCAGGCGCAAGAGCGTTTGACTACAGCCGACTAAAACACACACACAGACACACACACACACGGGCCACACACACAACACACACACACACACCACACACACACGCACATATAAGTAAAAACGCTGGACTGGCGTAATAACAATATCCTTTAACATAAGAATCTGCCATATTTTCTACGACTAAACACAAGGTCGTAAAAGTGTTGAGGTTTAAAAATACTCTTATGAGGTCCATCGCAAGATCGTTTGACTACAGCCGACTAAAACACACACAAACACACACACACACTCACACACACACCACACACACACACACACAACACACAAATAAGTAAAAAGCGCTGGATGCGTATTAACCATACTTTAACATAAACATCTGCTGCCATATTGCCTACGACTAAACACAAGGTCGTAAAAGTGTTTGAGTGTAAAATTACTCTTAAGAGTCCCAGCGCAAGCTCGTTTGACTACAGCCGACTAAAACACACACACACACACACACACACACAACCACACACACACAAACAACACACACACACACACACACACACACACCCAATAAGTAAAAAGCGCTGGATGCGTATTAACCATATCTTTAACAAAAACATCTGCCATATTTCTACGACTTAAACACAAGGTCGTAAAATGTTTGAGGTTTAAAATTACTCTATTAGGTCCAGCGGCAAGATCGTTTGACTACAGCCGACTAAAACCCACACACTACACGACACACAATAAGTAAAAAGCGCTTGGATGCGTATTAACCAGTATCTTTAAACAAAAGACATCTGGTGGGGGGGGGGGGGGGGGGGGGGGGGGGGGGGGGGGGGGGGGGGGGGGGGGGGGGGGGGGGGGGGGGGGGGGGGGGGGGTGTTTTGTGGGGGGGGGGGGGGGGGGTGGGGGGGGGGGGGGGGGGGGGGGGGGGGGGGGGGGGGGGTTGGGGGGGGGGGGGGGGGGGGGGGGGGGGGGGGGGGGGGGGGGGGGGGGGGGGGGGGGGGGGGGGGGGGGGGGGGGGGTGGGGGGGGGGGGGGGGGGGGGGGGGGGGGGGGGGGGGGGGGGTGGGGGGGGGGGGGGGGGGGGGGGGTGGGGGGGGGGGGGGGGGGGGGGGGGGGGGGGGGGGGGGGGGGGGGGGGGGGGTGTGGGGGGGTTGGGGGGGGGGGGGGGGGGGGGGGGGGGGGGGGGGGGGGGGGGGGGGGGGGGGGGGGGGGGGGGGGGGGGGGGGGGGGGGGGGGGGGGGGGGGGGGGGGGGGGGGGGGGGGGGGGGGGGGGGGGGGGGGGGGGGGGGGGGGGGGGGGGGGGGGGGGGGGGGGGGGGGGGGGGGGGGGGGGGGGGGGGGGGGGGGGGGGGGGGGGGGGGGGGGGGGTGGGGGGGGGGGGGGGAGGGGGGGGGGGGGGGTATTATGCACATATTTTCTTAGTCGACTAAACACAAGGTCGTAAAAGGTGTTTTGAGGTTTAAAATTACTCCCTTATGAGGTCCAGTCGAAAATCGTTTGACTACAGCCCGACTAAAACACACACACACACACACACACACACACACACAGCTACACACACACACACACACACAATAAGTAAAAAAGCGCTGGATGCGATATTAACCATATCTTTTAAAACATAAAGACATCTGCCATATTTTTCTACGACTACACAAGGTTCGTAAAAGTGTTTGAGGTTTAAAATTACTCTTATGAGGTCCAGCGCAAGATCGTTTGACTACAGCCGACTATTAAGCGTACCGTTCCATAGAGACAAATTTATCATCATAGTTGAATCAGGCCTACATGAGATAATTTAAGAATCTCATAAACCTCCTGGATAAATTATGATCTGAAAAACATGGATTAATATTAACTTTTCATTTTGGGATTGATATTCAGGACATTTCTGTGATAAAGCTAACCCCATTGTTTGAGTCTACATTTTACTGCTGGCCTTCAATAAACAATTGTGTACATTTTAATTTTACAAGACATTTGTCCATCCCTTGGGATTTCAGTATTCTATCTGATCACCTTGCGAACGAAAACGTACGCAAATCATGTTCACCTACAGCCTCAGAGCTGCTTATATCTCAAAATGATAAAACTTATCTTCACCTTCAGCTTCAGAGCTGCTTATATCTCAAAAATGATAAAACGTATCTTCACCTTCAGCCTCAGGGTTGGTTATATTTCAAATTGATAAAGTTCATCACCTAGATTTACAGCATAAACGAGCAGAATGCCTTTACGTGTATTACGGGATTACCTATTGAGACTTCTTAAGACTATATGTATTTTAAATTTTGACAAGTAAAATAAAAAAATATATAATTTATGTTTAAAAGATAATAAACTAAGAAAAGAACATGTTGATAGAAAATGACCAGGGCAGTAGTCCGCCACACTGCGTGTCGTGTAACAGGCTTTACTGAAGTGGAATTCAATATTTCTTGTCCACAGCTCTATTTATTCTCGAGATATACTGCAGACAGTTATATTTCGCTAACGCTTTGCCAAATCTAATAGAGAGAAATGCACTATTATCGAACTCCATCTTGTCTGCAAAGAAAAAAAGTTTCGTGCAAAATTTAAAGTATATAGTTAAATTCTTTCTTTAGATATCCTGCGATATTCAGATAGACGGAAAAGGAATTTTACTACCCTACTTCGCTGATTGTCAACCAATAAATAACTTTAAGATGATCAATATTAAGTGCAAATGAGAGTTTCATAATGTATGCAGCTCTAAACTTTATAATTATTAATTTACTATCCAACTTAATTTATTCTATAAGTAAAGTCGTTAACTAAAGGTGGAGACAATAAGCAATTTACATTCAAGAGCATGCAGCTCAGGGCTTTAGGGTTACCCAAACAAGAATTAATTTACTCTTAGTCATTAAAAAGAAGAAAGTTGAACCGTTTTTAATGTCTTTTTGTAATTAAAATCTAAAATTCAATTCATAAAGATATTTTATATTAGTTTCATGTACGCCGCGAGGTTGTGCACTACCCAGCCTCAAATTTTAGTAATTGGCAGTTACCCTTAGCCCAACATGAGTCATAACATCTATGTTATCATCATACTTTAGGTGGCATAATCTGGGGAATCAATGTCCCCTCCCTATTACAGTAGACAGTTTTGAAACAAAAGAGATACCAACACTTATTCTTTGTGCACTGTCAGACTTTGATAATTCTCAAGGGCGTTTTATCCCATATTTACCTTAAAAGGCCTTGAACCACAGGCTAAACAGTTACAGCTATAATTTTTCTCATAGTTGTTCTTTTCTGTACGATTAAATAGACTTATGCATTACAAATGTCAAATTGAACTTTATGAGTTGAATGTTTAGAAAATGAGTAAATCCAGAGTGCTTTGTGTTTATGTCCTTTCCCAACATCACAAAGCGACAGAAATATCTGTCGAAGGGGAGGATTGAAAAGGGGATGAATCCATCCACTCAAAATGATCAATGCGTAGAAAGAGTTTCTATCTGGGGCTTCTCTGGGGCTGTCAAAGATTAAAATAATCCATAAACGTTTAAAAGAGTTCATATTCCAGCTATGATTATAAACTACATCCAGGGATAAAAGATCAATCATCCACGTCACAGCCGGGAACATTAGTCTTACTTGCTGCGAATATTAATTCGTTATCCATATAAAGTTATAATAAGAATGGTCATTTGTTATGTGAACAAGATTTTTTGTATGAAAACTAAATGTTAAGATTTGCCTCCTAGCGTCTACACGGTGTTATTTGAAGACTAATAATTGTAATGTAAGAAATTACATTATCGGTTACTGATTCCAAACGGCTTGGCCGATTTCAATTTGTTTTACCAAAATATAACATTTTTATGAGCTTCATTTGAGTTGTCACAAGGTATTAGTTGCCATTTCAAAATCTTAATTAATTAATTAATTAAACTCCCATACAATGACAAAGCTTCATATTATGATACGTTGTGTAAGTGATCAAATAAAGCTCCACATTATAACACACTGTGTTTTTTTCAATTGCACAAAATTGTTTCAATAAAGTAGCGATCGATGTTTAAACTAGTAAAACTTGGCAGTATTATTTGGAGTTTGTATAAAGTAAAGTTTATATCATAAAATTGAAGAAGATAATTATTAACAGGTATATTTTATTGCACTTTCAGAATTTAAATGTACACCCTCACATAACAGACATAATAGCAAAATCCCCTATTTTAAAACATATTCAAAATTTTTTAAATTTGTAAAAAACACGTACAGTAAATTTTCCAAATTATTATGGTATACCATAGTTTTGTTCACATTCCATTTTAATGGCAAAATCTTAAAATACAATATGGAAATGGTGTACGAGTTACGACTGCGGTACTCTGGATTCTCATCTGATAGCTTTTCTAAGGGAATTTAGTTTCTTCGTGAGATTGATGAGAGCGGAAAATAACCCACCATGTAAAATGTACAGAAATGGCAGCCCTCCCCCTAACTCCGTGTTACAATAGTCGCTGAGGGGGCTATTGGGAACAATGGGCTGGAAGAAATTCAGGATGCTCAGTTTTCACTTCATTACTCCTGAACTGCTCGAAACGTCGCATTCAAACCGTTGGACCATGCTTAAAATACATCATACCTTCTAGTTGATTGTAGGCGTTATTTTAACGACGTCAATTTAAAAATCCAATAAATCGAAAAAGGAGAATACTAATATATTTTATACATAAAATATGTGTTGCACTAACTAAATGTTATAGAGTGACACGATGAAGTCTATAAACTTACATTTAAATTGAATGTCAAAGTCAACACTCAGGAGGAGAGACGACAGCTTAGTTTATACTGTAACGGTAACGAGAGTTGACACTTGTCGTGTTTACATCATTTAAGTAACTTAATTATTTTGATTGGTCCTACGTCTTAACCCCAGTAAAGACGTGTAGGTTTAGATTGTCTTTGGTAAAAATAGTTCTAATAATATAATAGCCGTATTATATTTATAATAATGTGGAAGTGGTTTAATGTTTTAACTAATGTGTGAGTACATACAGAGAACAGCGGTTGTAGAAAATGTTGAAATAAGAAGTGTTGTTACTATCAAGCATACCCTATGCTCTCACATTATAATTATAAACAAACTAAAAATAGTGGTTTATTTTAATTATTATGGTTGTGATTTCATCAAACAATGTCTACACAGTACAGTTGATTGCATTTAAAGGGAAATTTAAATTAATATTTCACAACTTTGAAGACCAAGGTGGGATTTTTCGGTACTTTTGAGACCAGTGGGGCGTAGGTCGGAGGGATTTTATAAATAGGAATAGGCCTGTATTCATACCAGACTCTAATAATGTCAAAGTAAAATCTCAGTAGTTTGAATAGTTTACACGTGAAAGAAAAAAAGGCATTTTCGCATTTAATATTATTAGGATTATTTATTTCTTGTTATTTGTACAACTGCACTATATCCATATTCTAGTTTTTTATTTAGGGTTAAAATACAGAATTTTGGTAAAGTTTTAAACTAAAATGTTAGGAAATTGATAAAGTCAGATTTAAAGTTATATGGATACGTTATGCTTAAGGGGACTCGGATGGGCAAAAAAGTTTTTTTTACCGAAAATTGTTTTTTGTGATTTTGTATTCCCTGTTTCATTCTTTTTCAGAAAATACTTCACTTAAGATCTTCTGATGGTTAGTTCTTTTTTTATAGCAGTTTTTCTAAAGAATTGCAAAGAGATTTTGACGTGCAAGTACCAGAGAGCGATGGCCAATAAGGAGGCCTATGATCATAAAGATCATTTCCACTTGCCTAAAGTGGTAATGGACAAAATAAAACCAATATTTAGGGACTTGGCTTCACCAGACCTTCTAAGGAAATGTTTACACGGAGGTACACAAAACCCCAATGAATCCGTCAACAACATAATTTGGTCTCGACTTGCTAAAAATACATTTATGCTAAGGTCAACCCTTGAACTAGGTGTATATGAGGCTTTTGCTTGCTTCAATCAAGGTAATATTGTGAGATGTTTAGCTTTAACAATTATGCTACAAGCCTGGCAACAATTTGGTCAGACAAATGAAACAGAAAGATGAGATCCGAATCAGACAAGCAGAAAATGCCATCGAGGAATTAGAAAAGAAGTGCCGGCAGAGGGAAAAATTAACCAAATAAGGACTGGAAGAGTTGCTTGAGGAAGAAGAGGATCCAGATAACCCAGCATATGCCCCTGGACACTATTAACTGTAGTTTATTTTTGTATTTTTATAGAGTTGGTTACAATGAACTTCAAATGCGTTTTCTGTAAAACTATGTTTTTTGTTCGATAGGTACACTTTTCTCAAGAACTATTATAGGTAGCCTGTTGATTCTTTTTTTAATTTGTTTCCTAAGTAATAATCTACATTTTGAATACATATTATTGCCTTATGTTCAGTACTTAATTTTATACATCAGAGTAAATTGTAATTTTTTATGATATTTTTTGCATAAAAAGAAAAAAAATTCACACGTTTATCTGAAAAGATTTTTTATAACCCTGTATTAAAAATTTTAAGAAAAGTACAAGGAGTAGAATAAAAAAAATTAACTGGCTACCATTTATAGTTTTTAAGATAATGGTACCTAAAATTCATCAAATTAACATTGCGGGGATAGGCCCATCCGACTTAGGGTTTAATGAGATCGATAATGATCTATTTCTAATACGGGTTGATATTAAAAAAATAGCAACATTAACAACACTAACGACAATAATAAAAGGATATTCTCAATAAGAATGAAACCTTCAATTTACAAAAATAGTATCTTAGGAAAATTGTGTTTCATCTGTGTACAGCGGACCATCTGTAACAACATGTATTGCCGTTCATCTCTCCCAGTATTAATTAGCCCAACTCCGGGCTGTTTATCACTACGTAATGGAGATTCGATTGTTTGTCCTCTTCGAAATGGTTTCATTACATCAGTCCTCTAGTTTCCGCACACTAGTCTCAACCATGATGTTTATTAGTGTTCATATCGGTACCGTCCAAATCATCATCACACAGGTCTTAATCCGCTTTCAGACAATCTCTGTGTGATTAAAACGTAATGTTTATTCCAAATGTGCCAAAAAGATTTGATTGCAACAATTATTAATACGTGAACATAATATGTACACACTGGAGAACTAATCACTAAATAGTAAAAACACCAAAAGTATTCTTTTAATAGTTTATTTATACATATAATAGTCTACATTCATCTCGTTAAGAACTTTATCTTAAAAGTGAAAGATAACAGGTAAAAATTAGTTAATAAACATTTTTAGTTTTTAGTTGGATTCAGAACTGTTATGTAAGATTTCTTTACAAGCTACCTTCTTAATAAAACCAGAAATCATGAAATACACATCAAATCAACCTCTTGCACACGTAATGGCAACTATCATATTCGTAGTATCGGTGTGTACGTTTCCCACCGATTCATCTCTTAAAGAATAAAATTCTTTGTACTATATAATTATGAAGTTCAAAATTTCTATTTATAACTAAATCACAGTTCCTCTGAATTGACTTCAATGATTGACGTTTTATTTGAAAGCTTTAATTTTGTGAATTGACAAAGTAGTCCTATTATATTAGAAGTAGTTAAGTTGCTGGTGATTGAAAAATTCCTCAGAAATTGCGAGTTTTATAGTTGTTTCCAGTAAATTCATAAAATGATAGGAGAGTAGATGATTCACTTTAAGAACACGGATGTATGGTCAAAATGGTCGGTCGAAAGCGAAGCCCAAAATGGTCATGGGCATTTTGAGCAGGTTTTCCAAACGGAGCTGAAGTAGAAATCACACAATTTATTGTTTTCTTATTATATTTACAAGATTGGAAATTATTCCGGAGTGGTGAGGACAAAGAAAGAAAACTTATATGTTATATTGTAACTTTGTCTTCTAATAGTCATTAGGATCTTGAAATTTTGATAAGAACTTTTCAACAATGCAGCTTTGTGAGGTATGACTCGTTAAAATTACTCCAGTTTTTAAATGTAAAATGCCATTTGCTAAAAAGTGGAATTCTGTTGTGGAATCCCTAAATTTACTAGACGCATATTTTGTGTTGCATCAACATTAATTTGCGTTATTTTAAAACTTGGCTTTATTAATTAGTTATTATTTTGTAGGTTTGATAAGAATATGAAAGTTTGAAATATTTAAAGAATTGATTGAATAAGGTAGTATTGAATACACAATTTAAACAGGGCTTTGGATTAATTAATCAATAATGGGTAGTACAGTATATTATTTTTCTAATCTAAAGTTTGAAATTATTGATCATTGTAATAACTATTATAAAAGTTAGTATTTTATTACTTTAATTGTATTCTAATTATGGTCCAAGTGTATTTCTTAGAAATAAATGATACCATTAAACTTGTCATGGGATGAACGGTATTAAACTACTATACTTTTAAAAAACTATACAACTCTTGTTTATCACTCTAACAAAACTGTAGCTATGACAGTCTTTCATAATTGTGCAAACGTCTGTATCATCATAATTACATTTTTATTTGATAATTATTTGTTACTTACTTCTTTCACAAAATTTCATAGGCTTTGCACGTGTATGAGCACTTCTGGTTTGAGTGAATTATATTTACGTTATAAATAAGTCTGAGAAGCCTACTTGTTTCTATGAACAACTAAAATAGATTTTATAACAATATTTAAATTGTAGTAAACGTTATATAGTAACGTCGCGTCGTCTTTAATATCTGCATTACAGTATTGACCAAGCACTGCCTACGTAATATTTACTCAAATTCAAAATTAAAGTATATTTGTATTAAGACTTTTAATGTTCCTATCTTGATATATTCTCACTCCGTACACATCAGTAGTTGCAACAAATGTTGAAATAAGAAGTGTTGTTGCTATCAAGCTTATTTTATGCTTTCAAGGCTATAAATGTAAACAAATCAAAAATACGGTTGTGGTGCCATAAAACAAGTTTACACAGAAAAGATTATTGCATTTCATAGGTTATTTCTATTATTAGTAATTGGTACTACAATGCAAATTTGAGAACACGGTGGGATTTTTCACGACCTAGAGAATAAGCCTATATGTTTAACTAGGCACCTAAGGAATGTCCATGTAAAAGTTTAGTACCACGGGTCCAGTGGTGGGCGAGTAATACACACACGCTGGCGCGCGCGCGCACACACACACACACGCACGCACACACACACACACACACACACACACACACACACACACACACACACACACACACACACACACACGAATTTATAAAATAGTAGAGATAATCTTATTATTATTGTATACTAATATTTTTTTTCATCCACAAAGTTCAGCGGTCTCATGTTTCATAGTAACTTGAGTTTCAACCTTTCCCAAATTCTCGCAGTTGGCACTCCTATCAGTGATTGTGTTCATAATTTATTTATCCACGTCTTTAAACCTCTCGAGCTCTTTTCCAGTACCACCTAAAATCCCTAAAATGAAGTTACTAGTGATTTCATAAAACGATCGCTGAAATACTGCCAAACTCATTAAAAATTGAACACAAAATGGTAAGGCTGAGTTACGTCATAGGAACTATTAGTTTATAATAAAGCAGCCGATGTAGGTGTCGATTATTTAATAAGTGTATATATTTTTATATCATATTCTGGACAGAGTTTTCCATATAAGAGGACCAACGACTAAAGTTGTGATCAGCCGGGGAAGGATCAACCTTAACTCAATGTTCGGCCATTATACCCTAACCTCCCACCCATAACCCTTCTACCCTAGACATTCATCAGACTTAGCTGGGGCTTTAAACTTGTATATGGGACTCTAAAGTTGATTATGCTCGAGACTATTATAATGGTAACTAGATAGATCAGTTGTTATCTCATTAATCTCGAAGCTAGATATATTGTGAAGGTCGTTACTATATTTATTAGTATAACAATGGACATTTACTAGGTTCTGGAAAAAGAAAAAACTCATATACCTGGTTCTAGCTGAAACTGAAACCATATTGGTATATTGACGGTCTTAGTTTGTAAAAAATTATTTTGGTAAAATCACGTTACAAATATAAATAGTGGTTTTTTTACTAAAAATATTCGCATCTAAAAGAAATCATAAGTTAAAAACAATAATCTATATTAAATTATTTAATTGTTGCAAAGAACAATATATACGAGTGTTTCATCAAACTAAATGCACAATTCTATCCTTGATTGGCTGAGCGTTAGCGAAGTCAACCACTGATGGGACTGAAAAATTTCATTTCTGTCTACCTGACTATCCGTATGTCTCTCCACACGATATCCTGAAAACGAACTGAGTAGACTTAAAATTGTCAATGAAGTTTCATTTCTAAGAACGCTGAGTTCGGTTATGGTACATGTCACTCCATGGAGTTTGGCTGAGCGTTAGCGAATACCTTTAAGGATAACCATGATGACAACGAGAAAATAGCATAATAAATACATTTGTAATCAAATGTAATATACTCATAAGAGATTATTAACACATGTAACCAAATTATTTTAACACGTTCAACATAATTTTATATTGATTTGGTGTGTAGAAATTTGTTATTTAAACACTTAAATTATACCTAATTTAATGAAAATAGTGTTGTTTTCTCGTATCATGTTGCACGATGGGAAATATTTCATCTATGTGGTTTAAATTTAGCATGCAATCTTATATCTACATAGACAAGAAAGAATTTTGTGGTAGTGCTGTCCAACAACGGATTTTGGCTGAGCGTCGTTGAGACCTATCACTCAGTAGGATGACAAAATTTTTCTTTTGTACATCGGGGGATGTAAACATTTATTTGCCTATCTGTAAATAAGGTAATGAGCTATAGACATGAATTTTCGCATTGATCCTCAGCGTGCCTGATACGTAACACGTTGTGTGGCGTACTCATATCTTGTATTAGTACACAAGAGAACTTTCATGCAATGTTATAAATTGAGGCACGGAAATAGTGAGTGATCGATCTGTGGAGTGAGAGGCTCAAGAAGCTCAGGTAGTAAATATTTGAGCGGCACAATCAAAGTTACGTGCGCAGCTCTAGCGTTGAACATAAGCACGAACTGAACTAATCCCTCCAACCTCAACGTACCTCCTCCGTTCCTATGCCAGGAAACGTTAAGCTGTTAATATGAGACAGATTATTGGCTCCTAAGGAGCCGATTGAAACATTTTTTGAAGCAACAAGAATAGTTTTTGCAACTTCAACGTCTTGTTGGCTCTTTCGGCATGAGATGGATTCGGATGATTGGGATGGTGTAAATGTGGCGAATGCCATAGCTCAAACACATGTCTGCTATAATTCTTGATCTGAATTGCGGTCCATTGTCTGAACAATAAAGTTGGGAAAACTGAAATGAGAAAAGACATGTTTTCTTATCGAGATAGGGTTGAGCTAGCTGTTGGATTTATATCCGGTAAAAAAATTACATACTTAGTAAACGTATCAATGACTGTCAGGAAATATTGATTACCTTTTGTGGATTTTGGTGATGAGTCTATATAGTCTATCAACACTCCTTTTATGCATGTTTTTATAATAACCAACGAACATAAAAAATTCAAAATGGTTATTCTTATACTTACTGTACATAGTGTACTACTTTTAATGACGTTAAGTTACACATTAATAGGACGAAATTCTTAGGATTGTCCTAAGGTGAAATCATTTTGAGGACTTAAAAAGCTGTAATGTAAATCATTTTTAATTTATAAAAATTTAATTACACCCTATAAATACAGACGGACACATGGAGAAGAGAAAACATCGGGAATCGATGTTCAGATTGTAAAATATGTTTATATTGAACAAAATCAATTCTACTATATACCTTATAAGAGTTATGGAAATTATTGTTACTAAAATGAAGCGGTACAATAATGTTTTAAAATCGTTTCTAAAATGTATGTAAGATGTTCTTTAGGTTTCCAGGTACACAGTTCTGTGAGTAATTAGTGAAAGAAATTAAATTTTGGGTAGCCAATGTCCAATGATGTTTGAACGAAGAGTAAGGAGAGCCATTAACGTCACAGGCGCACGTTACTGGCATATATTTGTGGAAAATGTGACGTAATAGTTACTACCCTAGTGATATTCTGGAACGGAACTATTAAAGGATCTCCTGTCAAGCGCAAGATGTCGACAAGCTCTCAGATACGTTAGTTTCTTTAAGCGATGCAAATACAGCAAGTGTCAACTCCCGTTACCTGTACGATACAAACTGTGATGTCGTCTCTCGTCCCTAGACTGATCTGAATATTGGCTTTGACATACAGTCAATATTTATCACATTCCCTGTAGGTACATCTTACCGGGGTTCATTAATCTACTCGTAGCTCGGGCTGTTTATCACTATCAAATGGTCATTCCTGACACTTGTTCCTGCTAGGATATGTGCTTCAATTCTGCATTGAAGTGAGTTCAGTGTTACAGAATGGTACATCACAAATATTTGCTTTATGTTGCTGTTTTCTCCAGTTGAAGGTATCGCCCAGAACGTTATTATATTGTACGAACTTTAGAAGAAAATGGTGGAAAAATCCCAGATTTTATTTTATTTCCTTTTGTTTACATGTGGCATCGATTGTGCACAAATATGTGAGTAATATAAAACCTATAACTGTCAAGATCAATCTGTTGTATTCAGCATTAAATGCATTATAGTTGCAAGCAATACAAATTTTGGGGTCTTTAAATACCACAACCGTCTCAACCAACGTTTTCCATCCAACATGCCCGGTACAGTAATAGGAACCTCTATGGAATGCGGGTATCCTCGTGACGTCAGAGGCTGAGGCGCAGATGAGAGTACTTACATAGAGCCTTTGACACGTCTCGCAAGGCTTCATGTCATGAATTCTCCGTCTTAGGCGACTACACCGTCTTAGTGTAGTGGTAATCTAGATATATTGAAAGACAAACAATTAAATATGTGTAATCAGTAAAACAATACGAGAAACCAATTTGTTGTAGATAGTAGTGTATAATTCATTTTCCCCTCTGTAATCCAATTTTATGTAATTCCTGTCTTATTTATATTTATTTGTTTATATGTTTTTACTTCTACATTTCGTTTATTTAAGTTTTGTACTATTTACTTAAAAGCAGAAATATTAAAGATCTTTTTTTAACAAAGAAGTCTACTTCATCTTTAATATTGTTCGTACACAATATCTTATATAACTTACTCTGAGAATCAGAACCTTCGTCACCGAGCACAAAAGTATTGTGTTAAATAGAGCTCGTCACCGAGCAGATCACAAAAGTATTGTGTTAAATAGAGCTCGTCACCTAGTAGGTCACAAACGTAGTGTGTTAAATAGAGTTCGTCACCTAGTAGATCACAAAAGTATTGTGTTAAATAGAGCTCGTCACCTAGTAGGTCACAAACGTAGTGTGTTAAATAGAGTTCGTCACCTAGTATATCACAAAAGTATTGTGTTAAATAGAGCACTACTAATAATCATGAAAGTGAAAATCTGAAGCTAACAAGAAATTGCAAAGAAACATTGTAGAAACTAATATTAAATACTTTTGTACTTTATAATTATTTGCATTTACACTTAGCTTTGTAATTTTTCTAACTAAAATTACAATTCTGCAAAAGTAATACGATCCCGCAGCGTTGGTATACAAAACCATCATTTCAATGTTTAATTAAAGTTAATGTTTTTGCTTTACAAGAGAAGTTTTATTTATTCACAAAATACTTTTATTATTTAAACGTTCTTTCGCAATAATACTGAAAACTTGAGAATCGTTATTCACGGTTTGGTGAGCAATGTCTTTCATTCTGTGTACAAATCGTTATAAAGTATCTACTTAGTTACTATCGTGTTATCGAGTTATTTTATTGGCATCGTGATAAAGAATTTGGCTATGTTTGTAAATATAAAACACAATAAAAGAAGATAAGATCAGAGAATTTTAGTCTGCGTTGTTCATTCTTAAATATTCACTACTCAGAGTTATAGAAAATTTATAATTTCTGGAACAGCCTGTGCACGTACAAAATAGTGATATGAAGGTATTTAATATATAACTATAGTAAATATCGAAAATGCCATTCATTTTAAAATTTCGAATCAATCAGAAACAAAAATTCGTACACACTAAATATTTAGATGCAATTAAACACTAGAAAAACATGACATTTTACAGCTATGGTATAACATAAAAGAGATTACAACGTCTATATCTCACTTTTTTAAGTTCCTCGTTCAATCAGAATCATTCTTAATACCTATGAGTTACTTTATAGAATATTCTGTAGATAGTTCATAGTATCTGTTATTATAACTTCAAAATCACCGTCCCGTACATATTTGTATTAATAAAGCAAACATGACACGTTAAAATTTGACATGGATTTATTTAATGTAATATTAGCGTGAGCGTGAATGACTGTTTCTACTAAAATCTCCTTTTTTGTATACATTACTTACAACCAAAAATACCATTTGTTTATGAAATATATCTTACATATAAAATTCTCGTGTCATAATGTTAGTTACCTTATCCCTCAGAAATGGCTTTACCGATTTTTACTAAATTTTATATGCATATTCAGTACGTCTAAAAATCGACTAATATCTATTTTTCATACCCTGAAGTGTTCAGGGTGGTCCACCAATTAAATTTAGATCACAGTTTTCAAAGTGCCTGCATATTGGAAACTGCAAATACGAGACAGTTACGTTTGTTATATATCCAAACACTATTTGAAGGCGTTAAGTTAAGATGTGTGTTTAAAATAAATTATCTGTAGTTTAACTTAAAGCTTGAATATTAAACCAATTTATAATAAAGTACATGTTCGTGTACCTTGCGTCTTTTAAAATTTTTTAGTTTTTAGCAAGACACCTCAGCCTACAAAAGATATAAATCTTCTATTATTCAGTTTTTAAATATGAGCAGTAATTTACCACTATTAAGTAATTTTCATTATTTATTAAACGTTACTTGAATTATTGTGTGTTAAAATTAACTTGATTTTTCTATTCAACCATAAACTATTTAAACGACTGGTTTTTAAAGTAGCAACATAATTACCCTAAAGTTCTGAAATATTAAGTAAAAGAGCATTTCTAATGTTAATGTTCTGTGTAAACATTGTTTATTATTTTAAATTCGTTTACATTTATAGTAAGTGAAAATATTTTTAACGTTGTTTTAGATTTCAGCGATTAGATAAGTAGCCTACTTATCTATTTCACAAAATATCCCAAAACATAAGATGGTCAGAATTTGATATCGAAGACTCCCTTTGAAGCAGTCGGCAACAACTATGCTAGATGAAAATTCGCTGGACTGAGCTTTTGAACTATTGTACTAACTCCAGCTCTAAATTTTCAAAAATATTAACAATGTATTTAAGTAAAACAGGAAACACACGCGTAGTGTCATTGTTAACATACTTTTAGCTGTGGTTTTAATCAAATATTAAGCATCACATCTAACAAAATAATTTAGAATATATATATATATATATATATATATATATATATATATATATAAACATGTAAAGTTTTGATAAGATATTGATTAAATTTTAATCCGATTGCAGTGTGTTAAGGGTTAATTTTCTCAAAATATTATTAGCAATTTAAAGTGAATACCCAAAGTTTATTACAAATTGAAGCCCGTAAACAATACTTAGTGTTTCGACTTGTCTGTAAAATTTTGTAATCTTATATATATTAATAGCAGCTTGCTTACCATTTGGGCGCATTGACTCAACTTTTGTTACCACCCAAATAAATAGCCCCTGCAATCGTGGCTCTACAATCGTTTTGTGGACTATCTTCTCTAAGAGACCTCTTCCTTAAAGGGTTTTCTGATTTCCTTTCTCGCCCAGGGGGAAGGTGCGAGTCCACGTTGGTAATTAGAAGACGCGTAAGTATATAAAACTTGAGTCTGCTCTATCCACAGCATATGGTACTGTGCACCCCAACTATTTCAGGTTCGTAAACCTCCCAACTACTGATAACTTCACGAATGGTTGAGTCGAAGGAGTTGTGTATTCTAGAAAAAAAAAACGAAACTGTGCAATCATAATAATTTGTTTTGAGTTTGATTTGGATGATGAGAGTATTGTGGAAGAAACAAGATTTCTGAGACATTTTGCCCTCGATTAGTGATAGAAAATATCAGTAACCCTATGTTTCAAGGTCTTAATTTCAATGATTTTATAATGTAAGGGATTTAGAAAATATTACTTCTGTGTTCTAACAATACATTACTTTATGCTATTCAGATGAAAAATAATATTTGCAGAATATTTTAGATAGGTATTTCAGTTTATAGCCATTGGATACATTGCCAAGAATGATTTCTAAGACGGTGCATGTTAAAACATGGAATTTAGTTGAGCTTTGCTAAAGCCTGTTATTTATTAAGTTGGCACAGCGTCTCTTTTGTCTGCCAGGGAAATATACAAATTTTGTTTTTTTATGAAAGTCTGTCTGTTTATTTCATACCTATGTACTGTATGTCCGAGGATAACTCAGTGAAAACCTGTTACGCAACTGCTATCTTTGTGATAATTATAATATGAAACACAATAACCAAAATTAAACATTGTAAATATAGAAGTACTGTATTCTATATTTTAAATTCTATATTCTATGTTCTTAAATTAAATTCTATGTTCTATATTCTAAATTATATCGTTACTGTCATTGTTTTTGTTCACAATTATGTAGTATATGATAGACCATTGATAGCTTTAATAACGCAGCTATGAAGTATTTTACAATTATATTTAGTTGATCAAAATACACACTTGTTATATATGAATGTAAATAATTTGTTATTTCTGTGCGTTTTTTATGTTATTGCACCAACATTCTAAAAGGTGAGTTTACGTAATATTTTATCGTAATCCCCCCCATGTGAAATATTATGTAAAAAGGAAAGAAATGAGTGATATAAATTGTCTATTTACATTTAACTCTCTAACATCTAAATAATAAGAAAAATATCGAAATAAAACAATCAGATCAGAATTTTCTTAGAAGTGTAATATGGAGACATTTCCAAACTTAAAATAAAAACCAAGAAATGACTTGTGTTAGAAAATCTTTAACTTTTAATTTTCGAAAAAATGGTTTGAACATTTTTGGTGGCAATGTCCCAAGTGGAAAGACTATCGACTTCCAATTTTAGAATTTAGTTGTTAATTATTGATTACGTACCAGTATGTGCAAGAGATAGAAGACAAAGAGAATTAAAGGTACAAACCATGCAAAGTACTCTCTGTATCAAAGGGTTTGTGTAAAGTACTCTTATCAGCACCGACGTTTAAAGTGAAAATCTCTGACGTCACGAGTACATTGAGATTCCATAGAGGTTCCTGTTGCAATATCGCCTGTCATTTTCTCCGATCGTTAAACATTGCCTCTCGAATGGCAAAGTGAACAAGATCTCTGGTGTCAAAGAAACTTAAATCCTGAAGTAGGTAAGGATATTATGAGCAGAACTGTAAATGCTGTAACCAACTAATTCCGAACAGCTGGTTATTATAGTTCACTAACAGTGTTGTAACATATCAGCAGTTTTACATTGTTTATCATTCGGATTTTTTAGAAGAGAATTAATTATCACCCTTATTAAATTAAGCCATTTCATAAAACTTGATATTGTTGAATTTGTAATTGATTTGTCTAACTTTTTATAAAATGATTTTTTTTTTTGCTATGTTGTTAATATTTTTACACCTAAAGTTTTAAGAAGCCGCCGTTTAAAACATAAAGCTTTTAAAACATTAGTTTTTTTATTTGATTAAACCTTTATACTTAATTTACTTACAAGTGTTCAGGGTGGTCCACCAATTAAATTTAGATCACAGTTTTCAAAGTGCCTGCATATTAGAAACTGCAAATACGAGACAGTTACGTTTGTTATATATCCAAACACTATTTGAAGGCGTTAAGTTAAGATGTGTGTTTAAAATAAATTATCTGTAGTTTAACTTAAAGCTTGAATATTAAACCAATTTATAATAAAGTACATGTTCGTGTACCTTGCGTCTTTTAAAA
This sequence comes from Homalodisca vitripennis, assembly GCF_021130785.1. Taxonomy (NCBI): domain Eukaryota; kingdom Metazoa; phylum Arthropoda; class Insecta; order Hemiptera; family Cicadellidae; genus Homalodisca; species Homalodisca vitripennis. Next base: position 78,519,656 of record NC_060211.1, read on the forward strand.
TTTTTTAGTTTTTAGCAAGACACCTCAGCCTACAAAAGATATAAATCTTCTATTATTCAGTTTTTAAATATGAGCAGTAATTTACCACTATTAAGTAATTTTCATTATTTATTAAACGTTACTTGAATTATTGTGTGTTAAAATTAACTTGATTTTTCTATTCAACCATAAACTATTTAAACGACTGGTTTTTAAAGTAGCAACATAAATTACCCTAAAGTTCTGAAATATTAAGTAAAAGAGCATTTCTAATGTTAATGTTCTGTGTAAACATTGTTTATTATTTTAAATTCGTTTACATTATAGTAAGTGAAAATATTTTTAACGTTGTTTTAGATTTCAGCGATTAGATAAGTAGCCTACTTATCTATTTCACAAAATATCCCAAAACATAAGATGGTCAGAATTTGATATCGAAGACACCCTTTGAAGCAGTCGGCAACAACTATGCTAGATGAAAATTTCGCTGGACTGAGCTTTTGAACTATTGTACTAACTCCAGCTCTAAATTTTCAAAAATATTAACAATGTATTTAAGTAAAACAGGAAACACACGCGTAGTGTCATTGTTAACATACTTTTTAGCTGTGGTTTTAATCAAATATTAAGCATCACATCTAACAAAATAATTTAGAATATATATATATATATATATATATATATATATATATATATATATATAAACATGTAAAGTTTGATAAGATATTGATTAAATTTAATCCGATTGCAGTGTGTTAAGGGTTAATTTCTCAAAATATTATTAGCAATTTAAAGTGAATACCCAAAGTTTATTACAAATTGAAGCCCGTAAACAATACTTAGTGTTTCGACTTGTCTGTACAATTTTGTAATCTTATATATATTAATAGCAGCTTGCTTACCATTTGGGCGCATTGACTCAACTTTTGTTACCACCCAAATAAATAGCCCCTGCAATCGTGGGCTCTACAATCGTTTTGTGGACTATCTTCTCTAAGAGACCTCTTCCTTAAAGGGTTTTCTGATTTCCTTTCTCCCCAGGGGGGAGGTGCGAGTCCACGTTGGTAATTAGAAGACGCGTAAGTATATAAAACTTGAGTCTGCTCTGTCCACAGCATATGGTACTGTGCACCCAACTATTTCAGGTTCGTAAACCTCCCAACTACTGATAACTTCACGAATGGTTGAGTCGAAGGAGTTGGTCTATTCTAGAAAAAAAAAACTAACTGTGCAATCATAATAATTTGTTTTGAGTTTGATTTGGATGATGAGAGTATTGTGGAAGAAACAAGATTTTCCGAGACATTTGCCCTCGATTAGTGATAGAAAATATCAGTAACCCTATGTTTCAAGGTCTTAATTTCAATGATTTTATAATGTAAGGGATTTAGAAATATTACTTCTGTGTTCTAACAATACATTACTTTATGCTATTCAGATGAAAAAAATATCTTTGCAGAATATTTTAGATAGGTATTTCAGTTTATAGCCATTGGATACATTGCCAAGAATGATTTCTAAGACGGTGCATGTTAAAACATGGAATTTGGCTGAGCTTTGCTAAAGCCTGTTATTTATTAAGTTGGCACAGCGTCTCTTTTGTCTGCCAGGGAAATATACAAATTTGTTTTTTTATGAAAGTCTGTCTGTTTATTTCATACCTATGTACTGTATGTCCGAGGATAACTCAGTGAAACCTGTTACGCAACTGCTATCTTGTGATAATTATAATATGAAACACAATAACCAAAATTAAACATTGTAAATATAGAAGTACTGTATTCTATATTTTAAATTCTATATTCTATGTTCTTAAATTAAATTCTATGTTCTATATTCTAAATTATATCGTTACTGTCATTGTTTTTGTTCACAATTATGTAGTATATGATAGACCATGATAGCTTAATAACGCAGCTATGAAGTATTTTACAATTATATTTACCTGATTAAAATACACACTTTTTATATTATGAATGTAAATAATTTGTTATATCTGTGCGTTTTTGTGTTATTGCACCAACATTCTAAAAGGTGATTTTACGTAATATTTTATCGTAATCCTCCCATGTGAAATATTATGTAACAAGAAAAGAAATGAGTGATATAAATTGTCTATTCACATTTAACTCTATACATCTAAATAAAAGAAAAATATCGAAATAAAACAAACAGATAAGATTTTTCTTAGAAGTGTAATATGGAGACTTTTCCAAACTTAAAATAAAAACCAAGGAAAAGAGCTATGGTAAAAAATCCTTTACTTTTAATTTTCGAAAAAATGGTTTGAACATTTTTGGTGGTAATGTCCAAGTGGAAAGTTCTATCGACTCCGATTTTAGAATTTAGTTGTTAATTATTGATTAAGTACCAGTATGTGCAAGAGATAGAAGACAAAGAGAATTAAAGGTACAAACCATGCAAAGACTCTCTGTATCAAAGGGTTTGTATAAAGTACTCTCATCAGCACCGACGTTTAAAGTGAAAATCTCTGACGTCACGAGTACATTGAGATTCCATAGAGGTTCCTGTTGCAATATCGCCTGTCATTTTCTCCGATCGTTAAACATCGCCTCTCGAATGGCAAAGTGAACAAGATCTCTGGTGTCAAAGAAACTCTCCTGAAGTAGGTAAGGATATTATGAGCAGAACTGTAATGCTGTAACCAACTAATTCGAACAGCTGGTTATTATAGTTCACTAACAGTGTTGTAACATATCAGCAGTTTACAATTGTTTATCATTCGGCTTTTTAGAAGAGAATTAATTATCACCCTTATTAATTAAGCCATTTCCTAAAACTTGATATTGTTGAATTTGTAATTGATTTGTCTAACCAACCTTTTAAAATATAACTTTTTATGAAATGATTTTTTTTTGCTATGTTGTTAATATTTTTACACTTAAAGTTTTAAGAAGCCGCCGTTTAAAACATAAAGCTTTTAAAACATTAGTTTTTTATTTGATTAAACCTTTATACTTAATTTACTTACACAAAGACCATAAAGCATTAAAAGAGATTTAAACTTAATGCAACAAGCCGTTATGAAATTTAAAATGATAAAAAGTTAAAAATGGAGGCGGTTTGAGCGAGATTTTGAAAATTTAAATATAATATTTTGGTTTGTGTTTATTAGTAATAATATCCGAAAAGGTTAGTAGAGGTTACGAGACACCCTTTATATCCCTACTGTTAAAATTTGACATTTTTATTTTGAAGTTTCATATTTTGTTACTCATGAATTGCATATAAAATTTATATTGTCTTTAAAGTAATCTTTTCTACCGGATTCTAAAGTTTTTTTTATTGAAATTGTTAGAAGTAGCAGGGAATTCTAAGATCTCCATTACAATAAACGTTTATATATCTACCAACTAAGGACACATAAGACGTCTCCAAATACAATTCCAGAATTACCGAGCGGTAGAATGGAAACAGTGAAAGCATAAAAGTATAATTTGTAAATAGGTAAATTTTTCAAATTATAGGAAAAATTTAGTTTAGTAGCTGTGACCACAATATTTCAAATTATCAAAACGAGATACAGATTTTTAATACATTAGTTTGATTTCCTTTTATTAAAAATTTAGGGAAAGTAGATTTGTCCAATAAGAGTCTTGAGGAAGATAAATGAAACAAAATAAAGTGAATCTAGAGAAGAATTCAACCCCAAAGCTCTTATAACTAACGTTGAGTTAGATTAATTAACATCAACGAGATGAATAGAAGCACAGATGTTACGAGTAGGTCTCTTGGGTTTCTTTAAATGAATGGGGCCGTAATTGAGAGAGTCTGAACAGGAGGAAAAGCAGAGAGAGTGAAACCTATCGAGGAAATGCAAACAGAACTTTAAGCGGTGTTTTAAAGTAAGTTAAATATTAAATAAACCTAAAAATATACCAAAAGTATAAGCATATTGTTTTTATACAGAAAACAATAGATAATAGTCCGCCTGAACTTAGTGAACGATAAGAATCTGGTGCTTCACTGTGGGAAAGTTACCTTAGTAAATTGTTTAAGTTTCAGATGAAATGATTTGTAGAAACAATAGATAAGAAATACGAGATTGTATAATTGAGACTCATAGGGAACGAGTATACGGTAATTAACACAAAGAGGGCTGGAATGGGAAGGCTTATAACTATAACTATGTAACTATGTGTTATAAATCATATGAATGTAATTATTTTGTTTATTTTTCTCAAAGTTTGCCATCATGGTTACCCATAAGACCAATGTAAAGATATATGTGTTTAGGCACTACCTGAAGACAGGTTAGACGGCACACATCTCAGTGCTTTGTTTACAGTTTCTAATTGACGTTTACGGTTGTGTTTCTTCTGACTGCTTTAAATGTGGACTTTCTTGTACATGCTTTATTTTTTGTAGCTAACTTGTTCTATTGTAAATTTTGAATTATACTTTATTACTTAATTAACATTACGTTCCTATTTTGTGAAACCTAAAGAAGAGGATATGTTACATTCCACGAAAGCATTGGTTTGTGCTGAAACCTGTGATCGCGTAAACCTGTCTTAGAATAATATCGAAAAAGAGAATAAAATTCGAATATATGGTTTTCAACCACGACCATGATTTCACAGATCAGCTGATGGAACTTGGTCAATAGTGGTTTTATGTAAGATAAATGTATGCAGAGAGGAACTCAAATCAATATTCTAGTAAGGAAGAGCGTCAGGAATTGCCATTAGATAGTGATAAACAACCTAGAGCTAGATTAATTAACTCCAGTGAGATGAATGGCAGGATAGATTGTCCTGTTACATATCGCTTAGCGTTAGAGGTAAGTTGTATGAAAGGTGTTTAATGGGTGATCGCCTGTTGTTACTGATTTAGAAATCTACAACAAACAGTTGCACACGTATTAATGATTTCCCATATCCATTTACCGAAAGACAGATTTAATCTTTAAATACAATGGATGCGTTCGGATGCAAATAGCTTAGTATATAGAGTGGGGGAAAATACCACTTTTCTCAAATCTGTAAAAATATATTACTCTTAATATTTTATTAACAATTAAAATTGTCTTTAGCCACAAAAATATGCACAAATTTGTTTGGGTAAATCTAGAATCTATTATAAATTTGTTCTTGTTAAGGTAATTATTAATATATGTTTTTTATTATATGCATTGCGTTTTCCTTTTTATAATTTTAAGTTCTACAGAAATGTAAATGTCTTTGCAATTTTTCCTATAAATTACCAAATGTAGTGTGGTATAGTCAGAGTGGGAGACTCTGATTGATTACTTACAACCAAGCCTTTACCATCCACTGACTGCAACTTCTGATCTGAAACTAACGACATCTGATAGGAAATGGACGTTTTCTATTAAAGCTAGTGGAGCTGTGTGCTGGATTGTGGTGTCCTGAGGTGGCGGATAGTGAAGAGCATCAGTTGAGCCGAGAGCACTGATCCGAGAGAGAGACTTCTGACGGTCCAGGAACAATTCAGGATGTCCGATAAGATAACGCTGACATTGATTCTATTACGTTTGGGGAACATCAATGTCTTTTCGAAGTTAAAACAGTACAATGGGATTTTCGTCTTTCGAATCTCCTTAATCTATTCGTAAGAATGGAAATTGGTACGAAACAAATGTTAGATTTTTTAAATTAGTATTGTTCCCCTATCTTTTTAAACGTTGTTATTATAGATGTATTTTAAACCAAACTTAACGATTATGTAGGGTAATCCCAGGGTTGCATCTAACATTTGAAAATATCAGAATAGATGGGAGACCTTATCGTGTCATATTATTCAGGAGCTTGTCCGTTCAGAAGTGTTTGAGTATTACGAATTAAAAATAATGTATTTTAAAATATAATTATTTTAAAATAATAAGTATGGAATAAAAATTAAAAAAGTTATCACATTTATTTTACGAACAAAATTTCGTTTCATTCCTATTTGCTTATGTTTAGCACATTTTTGTATCTATAATTTGACTAAAAACTAACGTGATCGCCAGACTGCGATTCTTTCAAAACACTGATAACGCCTATATGTGCGAAAAACAGTTTTTTACACTTCAATATTTCACTAACCTACTATTCAATACCATATATGGTCATTATTTATACCAGCATTATGACACAATGTCAATCTAAGAATTGTCTTTGGTCCGTTTGAGAGATTGAAAAGTTTGTCTTTGTACTTAAATAACTTGATTTATGGAAAACCTATATTATGTTTATTGTTATTATTATGTTCAATAATAAATTGTTTAAAGTTCACTATACTTAAGGTATGTTCCTCATGTTATCACAGGCGGGAATGCTCCGAGACGTGCGTCAATCTATTCCATAGCATTGACTTCGGTCCTGAACATCGCAACGCAATCTTTGCCATACCGAGACGGGAAATCTTAGAAAAGCTTCCAGTGTACTGTGAAGTTTTATCAGTCAAATATGAATTTTAATTAATCTATTTTTGTATTTTTTTCTCGACGAATTCATGGAAGAGGCCAGACCAACAATAACAGTTAGGGAAAAATAATAAAATAATCTGCCAAATATATACTTTTTACTACATATAACGTTTATGTTTATATAAAAATGCTTTTAATTTTACATACATTTTTAATTATGAATAATCAGAGTATTAAGGTATTTTTGTACTGTTTCTTTTCGTCCAACCTTAAGAATGGGTCGAAATCCTTGGATTTGTTCCAGCAGATTGCGAGCCCGACCTTCGGCTTTTCTATCAGAGCAGTGTTTAATTCAAACCCGTAAATTAAGACATAATTTATAATATATGATGAGTCTAAGGTTTTGTAAATTATATTATACAACTTGTAATATTTTAAAATAAACAGCATGAAGTTAGTCGATAGAAAAATATTAGATTCTTGGATGATAAAGAAAAGGCATTCAGGCTAATAGCATTCGATACTAATTACAATAAAGAATGAAAAACTTTGCAACATATTACGTTATAAATATCACTCACATCCTATGATACTTTTAAGCGTTAAAATAGTTAAAGATCATCACAATGTTAAATCAGGAGGTCCATTAAAAATGCTACCAAGTGAAAAATGTGTAATATTCAAACCCAAAACAAATTAAAGACAAGAACTCTAAAAGGTAGAAAGTTTTCATATATATATATATATATATATATATATATATATATATATATATATATATATATAAAATCACTTGACATTTATGAGAAGGTGATATACGTTTGCCTTCTAAATACGTTAATAATATGGAGGTAACAATTGTGATTAAAAATGAATATGTTAAGGAGTTTTATGCATTTAGTGAATTGCTAACTTATATTAGTTTTCGGAACATACTTAAACATTAATAGATGAGGATTTTATACTCTAATTGATTCATGAATTTTATTAGATCCATCATAAGAGAAAACTTTTCCAGTTTAACGCCTATTGTACGTATTTTATACACATGTGTGATATTTACCGTGAGGTGCTATGGTGGCCTGCACTTATATTGCAAATTCGCGTCCTGACACTCCACGGTCTCGTTATTCCCGCCAAGGTTTGTCATTGGTTAAAATTCACAGCTTACAATTTATAACAAACTCTGCCTGTTTTTAATAATTTATAAAATTTATATTTTACTTACTTCAGTGAAAATATCTTGAATACTCAATTACATCACTGAACACGTCTTAGATCTCAAAGTTTGGACGCAGATAAAAAGAATTATTTATGACCAAACATTTTTAATAAAGTAGGAGAACCATTTAAATACACGTTACATATAGCAAAGAACGCGTTTTACACTTTATCTTGATAAAACTGAATGGTGAATGACATGTGTTTTTGATAAAAAGGCCAATATTGAGTCAAGGCTCATATTCCCGTTTTACGGTTGGCAACACTGGCAGTGATCCTGCAATAAACTGAAATGTTACAGTGGCACTCCTGCTTAGAGCTTCGTCGTTGAGTGCAATACAGAACAGACACTGCTTGGCGTGTCACATAGTCTAATGCTGTATTATTAGTTATTGGTTCAGTTTATAGGAAGTGGTAGAATATTTAGTAGATATTTTATGCGTACTTACCTATTATTTTCGAGAGTGCTTTTTGTAAAAAAATCAAAGTAATTAGGGATATTTACAGCAAAAAGTAAAAAAATGTACTTAAGTTTACAATAGGATAAATAAAGCACTATATATATCCTTACTGCTATAATAGATAGTAATTAATTAATAAGTTAGTTAGTTTGTGCATCAATTCGAAGGTCTGAACAAGAAAAGCAATTATAATTCATTCATTTGATTAAAATATTTAATCAGAATGAGCTTATTACTAAAGCTGGCCGTTATATAATTAACGGCTCTTAATTAATATAGCGATGAAATGAAAATCAAAATAGTATTTACTTATAAGCAGATTTCAGTATTACAATGATGGTTTACAAAACAACTATGATCATAATAAAAATGGTAGTTGTAAATTAAATTACAACATTCAAATATACTTGTACTCAAGTTTTCGACTGTTTCATACTTAATTATGTGGTGATAAGTCATCGATGTATTTTAATCTTTGTATATAATTTACAAATTATAGGAGTGGCTTGGCTATAAGACTAAGACAAGGAAATGACAATATTTTACATGAAATATTATTTAAGGAAATCAAATTTTTAAAATCAAATGGGTTTCATACAATAACATGTTATTTCCTTCAGTAGGTATTGTATATTTGAAACGAAGAAAACTTATTGTTTGTTACTAATGTGCAGCACAATAGTTTTTTGCAACATGGACTATGTGGGAATGTTTTAAAATTGTCATATATGAGTTTAACTTTGAGATAATTATAACCTTAAAGTGAATATGTATTTAAATTTACTGTACAGTTTGCCTAAAACAACATGAAGAATTTCAAAGAATGTATACAATATTCACGTTTTTAAAGTTTTATAAAATGTTCATATTAAAAAAAAATATGTCGAAAAACTTAACATATTATATATTTTGCACGTTGTAGCAATCTGCATAAATGAATGAGTTAATGTGCAAAACAATCGGTATAAACCACCATTCAATAGTATATTATTGATACTATCGCAGATATGTGCGGTTGCTTTATTTTGCTTTGAACGAAACTGAAACATCGTAATGGAGGTAAATATTGAGACAAGTTTCATATTTGCTGTTTACGTTTGGCTGCACTGACAGCGATCATGTAAGGTAATGGAGTGGCACACCTGTCTGCAGACAGCCACAAAGACAATCTTGATTTACGAAATCCTCCAAATGAGACAGCTTTATTGGGAGCTGAATTACGATAAATACAGTTAAAGTCTCGTTTGTAATTAACAAAATCAACTCATAATTAATAGATGTATAGGAAAATAGTTTATGTGAGTTAAAATAAAAATAAAAATTTGAAGACATAGATTATGTTTCAAATCAAAAATGATGTAACTATATCTTATAAGGATCTTTTAATAACTTTAGACATTATATCATAACCAAATCCCTGACAAGTATTGTGTAATCCTCTATTTTTTTATAGGCTGGGTTTTAGCTAATTCAAACTTTGATGGTCGCAAAAAATTTTGAAATGGCCTGCAAAGCGAGAAAACCCTAATTTTGGGTATTAAGACAGTACTGAATATGAACGTAAGTCTTTGACGCTATTACCTCTCTTACTTGCCCTATATACTTACATTTATTTGCGTTCATTAATTTGTTGGGGATTAATACAAACAATACTACATAGTTTGAACTATTTATTTAAGTTCTTAAAGAGGACGACCTACGTATCAAATGCTATGTTTTCCTTAGTATATTTAATCGTAGTTGTGAAGAGAACTAGAAATACACTGCCTTTACGAGAATACAAAATTCATGGCTTTATAACTTTGAGTCGTTGATACAGACGTCTTTGTTTAAAGAAGCGTAAAACAGAGAGGATCACGCGGTATGAACCGAGGCGGCGTCTCCGACGAAGTCCCTTGACAAATGAACCGTCAGGTGAGTAGAAAATCGAAACAAAACTCCGACATTTCATTATGTATTTACTCGTATTACACTAAACCAATATAATTGGAATACTGTTTCGAAGTACCTGTTAAACATACAAATATAACATCTACAACAATAAAGCTATGTGCTTCACACAAAAGATTATTTCGAAAAAATAATTTTAATACGAATATCACATAAGTAAATACATAAGTAATTGTAAATGACATAATACAAATATAGTTTTATCTTCCAATATTATTTAAATACTGAAAGTTTGGTTGATAATTCTATAAAACTTCATACATAATAACCTTGAACAAAAGTATTTCATGTTCTATACAACGATTTTTGTTTTTATTGATACACCACTACATATGAATGTTGAGTTTTGCTTCAGTTCACCTTCCTCTTACGTACAGCATCCGAAATCTGAAGCTGTCGCAGACTTTACTCCTGAAATATAGAGTCATCTTCGTCTGAAGTGATAAAAGAAAGTCGGTGACGAAAAATGAAGAGGCTTAAAACGAACTTTTACCATCACTTCGGCATCAGAGATACCTAGACTATAAATGTAGTGCAATATAGGTGAAGAGGTATTCTCATTGTCTCTTCAGGTGCATTACTACATACTCGCGGCTTCGCCTGAAATTTACATGCAACATTCCATGTATAGTATTGAATAGCTCCCACGATTTCAGTTAACAGTTGAACTATTTTGTGTAGAGGAACTCCAAAGTTGGGTAATAGCTTTCTTAGTGAAGAACTTGTGATGTAATAATATAGGGTCCTATGAAATTTTTAAAATGGAATTAGTCATATATAATTAGAATTAGTCATTAGTTACCCATTTTTAAACACCAATAATACTAAAAAATTTAAATACTTAAAGTGTGTGACAGTTGTCATCCATGTGTAAAGATGATACATAATTACGGTTCATGCTTCCCAGTCCATATTTGTTATATCATATTATTTCCTCTGTCCAGTCTAAGAATTATGTCAGTATTTATATTTATAATCAGTAGATCATATACCTCATTAGTAAGAAAAAGATGCGATGTTCCATCGACGATTGGCAAAACAGTTTTAACTTCTGATCTAAAAATTTCATGTGATGAAGCCAACATAATACACAGAGAGAAGAATTTTTTTAAACAAACATTTTTGAGGTTTCATGCATAAAATTGGTAGACCAGTTAAATAAAATTACTGTTGAGATTAGGCCACTATGGCTACCAATATTAAAAAGAATTAACTAAAAAACCTAAATGATTATAATAGACTTCATGCCGTTTATGTACCAATCAGGTATCACCTAAATCTTTAAGTGCCAAATTGCTGCATCTTTTTGTTTTTAAGTTTTTATATGTTAGAGATTTTAATACCTGAAGAAGGGGGTATATTTTATTGCTCGACACGTAGTGTTATTCTTTTGTAATAAAGATGGCCTATATTCCAAATCCTACTATTCTTTCAAACTATCCATCGCATCATACAAGCTTTAAAAAAAATCATTGTAATGCAAGGTTATCACTCCTTACTACCTAGAGTGGAAAATGGACATCCATATTATGAAATTTGAGTCAGGTCAGGATGAATGAATAGTGAGGAAAAAAGAGAGTAGTAAATTTTGACTAAACTACATCTGATTTACAAGATACTTGTTGATCATTTTAATGCCAAGTGTAAATTCTGTCAAAGGAAAGATTAGACTAACCTTATTGGTCATAAATTGTATGTACATTCTATTTTTTTTCTAGTAAAAACAGGCAGAAGGAAGGTTCTCTCTTACGTGTAGTCTTGCAAAATCTGTAACACTAAGGGGGCCCTACCTACTCCAACAATTATCCTTCGCAGATAACCAGACCTATCAGTCAACCCTCTACCTAAACATATAGAAATATAGAAATTTACAGTAAGTTATATGCCGTTCTTGAACGTCCATAGGATTGTCCAGATGTACGTAAAACATAGGTGAAGGTTTTTACTGAAAGATAACTATCAGTCAGAGTGAACTCTTCAGGGTCTTGCTCATCCTTACGCTTACAGTATTCTCCAGCTTCTCGCGTGTTTAGTGTACTGGCAGTTAAAAAGTTTATTACAAAGGTTTCTTATTATAGAATATTAACAACGTTAATATGCCAATTTATTCCCCCTTGAGTCTTAAAAAGCTTACTTGAATGTTTATTATTCTACATACCACAGATTCTTCGCGCATAAAGTTACTATATTTAATGCGTCGATTGGTTTTGAAGATTAAGTAGCATCTTCACTGGTAAGATATAAAATAAAAACATCAATTCAGTTTATCCCGAGACAGACTCCGCCTCGCCGCAAACAATCCCTTGACAAATGAAACTGTCAGGTGGGCGGGAAACAGAAACACAACTCCGACATTTCATTATTTTTTTAACTTAATCAGTTTTTTTAACCTGCAGGAATCTCCTACTTTATTAGTTCACTTGGACGAAGTAATCGACACAAATTTTAAATGATTGAAAAGCAATATAGGAGATAAACAACATTAAAAGAAAAACCTGTGATTAACTAAAACAATAAACAATTAGTATTCATCGTATTAGTATTTATTTGTAATATTTGTATCAATTAGTATTTATATTCTTTTAGAAATGAGCATGTCTAAATGTGAATATTTGTTGTAGAGTAAATGGAAATGGTGGTTTAATATTGTTGGCCGTTACATATGCAAGTGCAAAAGTTCTTAGAAAGAGTAACCAAACATCTCAATGCACTTTGGGTATTCTGTATTATTTATAGCTATTTTTCAGTAAACTACATAACACATTATACATATTACATATTAAATACGTGTATATACAATTCGTAAATGCACTGGACTTGGTATTATATTATTTATCATCAACTTAAATTACTATACGTTATTTGAGATGATTTATTTAGTATTAAAATTTAAGTAAATGAAGAGGATGAGGCTTTACAATAACAACAACAATAATAATGATAGTACATTGAGGATGAGCATGTAAACTTCAAATAAAAAAGTATCATAGGAAATTCTGTTTCATCTCTGTACAACGGACCATCTGTAACATATACTGCTGTTCTCTTCCAGTATTTTAGTCAAGCTCTGGACTATTTATCACTACGTAATGGAGATTCAATTGTTTGCCCTCTTCGAAATGCTGTAATTACATCAGTCTCCTAGTTTCCTCACATCTGGAACAACATGGAACAACATGCTGTTTTGAAACACTGTTACGAATATCCCTGTTATATTATTTTATAGTTTATTATGTTTTTTTCTGTTGTTACTGTTATTAAGTTATTTCTGTTATTATGTTATTTCTATTGTTATAGTTTATTTATTGTTGCGTTCTTTCTAAATGGTATTGTTATAGTTTTTTAAAACATTTAAATACGTTTTTATTCTAGCATATATCATGCCTTGCATTAGAGTATTATGTAATATTTCCTTTCAGTCATTCACATGTTTTTTGTTGAGGTAATTTTTTGGTTTAGGTTAAGTTGTAACTATTGATCTTGAATTATGGATCTTGAATGTAAAAATGGAGTATGTCCGTTGGAAATAAATAAATAAATAAATAAATAAATAAACATGCACTGCTGTTCATCTCTCCCAGTATTAATTAGTCAAGCTCCGGGCAATTTATCACTACGTAATGGAAATTCGATTGTTTATCCTCTTCGAAATGGTGTTATTACATCAGTCTTCTAGTTTCCTGACATTTGTTACAACATGAACTGCTGTTCATCTCTCCAGTATTATTTTGTCCAGCTACGGGCTATGCATCACTATGTAATGGAGATTCGATTGTTTGTCCTCTTCTAAATGGTGTAATTACATCAATCTCCTAGTTTCCTTACATCTGTAACAACATGAACTGCTGTTCATCTCTCTCAGTATTAATTTAGCTAGCTCCGGGTAATTTATCACTACGAAATGGAGTTTTGATTGTTTGTCCTCTTCGAACTGGCTTCATTACATCAGTCCCCTAATTCTGCACACTAGTCTCACGCTTGATGTTTATTAATGTTCATATCGTAACAGTCCTCATTATCTTTCCATAGAAAGAAATTCAACTTCAGACAGTCCCTGAGCGATTAAAAATATTGTTAGTAATAGTAGTATTTGTATGAATTCCAAATTTGCTTCCTAATTTCCAAAAGGATTTGGTATTCAATCTTTATTAATAAGAGAAGCAAAAAGTGGTACACGCTCAACTCACTACAGTGATTGTAAAACGATGATAACGACTAGGATGAAATATTTGAAGTTGAGATAATAGGCAGTTTCCGCATACAGACATGGCTTTTAAATTATCAACTAAGCAGAAAGAAATGATATGTTGTATGCTAGTTATGGTCAAATTGTACCTCTTGCAAATAAATGACACCATAATGTTCATGTACTGGCATGTAGTATATCTTGATATTTTCTTACTGTGTGCTTAACATTGGTTGCAGAAAGTTTGGAATAAGAAGTGTTGTTACTGTCAAGGTTAGGCCTACTCTATTCTCTGAAGAATATAAAATGTAGATAGACCGAAAATAGTAGTTAAATTAATGAACTAAATACATGGTCCTACTGTCATAAAAGAATGTTTACAGAGAACAGTTAATTACATTTAGGAGTCACTTTCAATTAATAGTATTTGTATGCTGTAATGCAACTTTGATTGGTAGAATGCAGCCGGAGAAATTTTAGAGATAGGAATAGGCATGTACGTTAACCAGGAACCCAAAGAATCTCCATGTAAAATTCCCGTTCTATGCGTCCAGTGGTTTTTACACATGATTGAGTAACACATACACACGAACACACAGACTGATTTTTTATATAATATTATAGATAATGTTACCATTATTGTCAAGTAATATTTTTCTTACACACAAAGTTCCATATTCACATGTTTCATAGTATCTTGAGTATCAAACTTCTAGCGGTTGATAAACTTGTCAGTGATTGTGTTCATAATTATTACATTTAATCACGTCTTTAGACATCTCGAGCTTGCTTCGAGTATCATCTTAAATCCCAGTTACTAGTAGTTTCATAAAAAGATCGCTGAAATACTGCCAAACTGATTAAAAATTGAGTTGTAACACAAAATGATAACCCTGAGTTACGTCATAGGAACTATTAGTTTATAATAAAGCAGCCGATGTACGTGTAGATTATTTAAACAGTTTATATATTTTGATATATCATATTCTGGACAGAGTTTCCCATATAAGAGGAGCAACGACTAAAGTTGTGATCAGCCGGGGAAGGATCAACCTTAACTCAATGTTCGGCCATTATACCCTAACCTCCCACCCATAACCCTTCTACTCTAGACATTCATCAGACTTAGCTGGGGGCTTTAAACTTGTATATGGGACTCTAAAGTTGCATTATGTTTGAGAATATTATAATGGTGTCTGATATAGATATATCTGGTATAGATCAGTTAATATTTCATTAATCTCAGAGGTATAATATATTGTGAAGGTTTTTACTATATTATTGTATTAGTATAAACAGGGCCATGCACAAGATTTGTAAAAAAGAAAACATTTCATTCAACTGGTTCTAGGTCAAACTGAAACCAAATGTTGGTGTGTTGCAAGTCTTAATTTCTAAAACATAGTTTTGGTGTAATCATATTACAAATATAAATACTAAATACCTAGTATGACACATAATCTAAAAGAATTAGGAATTATAAATTTTAATTTCTACTAAATTATTAAATTTTTTCCAATATATGGGTATTGCATAGAATTTAATACGCAATACTACCTATCATTATGGGGTTGCAAAATTTCATCTATGTCTATCTACCTGTACTGTATGTCTGTTCACACGATATCAAGAAAACGAATTTATCTATACACTTGAAATTGTGCATTTCTATATGAGGACCACTAAGTTCGATTGTGTTGCATGTTATTCCACGGAGTTTGGCTGAGCGTTAGCGAACCATGGTGGCAATAAGAAAATAGCAGAATAAATAAATTTGTAAACAAGCTTAATGTACTCATAAGAGATTTTAACTTATGACATTAATAAATGTGATGTAATTATCTCAACACATTCAACATCATTTTATGATGAATTGGTATACGGAAGTTTATTATTTGAACAAAAACGTTAATGAATCATGTGGCAAGATATCTTAGGAAAGATTTAATCTGTAATCTTGAAATTTTTAATGAAACTTCATATCTACATGCACAAGAATGCGTTCTACGATGGTGCATGTCCAACCATTGTATTTGGCTGAGTGCTGTTGAAGGCTGACAAACTTTCTCTTTTGTTTGCCGACGGATGTTTTTAATAACGATATAAAATTTTCTAACCTATTTTCTACCAAATTGTTTTACTGAAACGACAATGTATGCTTTATTTCGAATGATGCCTCTATTGACGTGAATGTGAATATGTCCTGGAGCAGCGGTAAAAGAGGGATGGTAGAGGAACTTACTCCAATTTCTACATCCCACTTTGTACAGCAACTCCAGGACATATTTCACATGCACCTCAATATAGGCGAAATTCGGAACAGCTTCACGATGAACGTTTAGCTGTTAATGTTAGACCAAGTAATGCTCCTTTACAAGCCTATTGTACATGTTTTGAAGCATTGAGAAAAGGTTTTCTTACAACTTGCCATAGTGAATGAAGAAAAGTATTGCTGTGTATACAGTGTACTTATAACAATACGCGATTACCAGTATTTTGTAATTTTCTTATTTCATTATTTTAAGTTTTTTGAAAAATATTATTTTGGCATTGGTTAATCTACAGCTTTAACCATTGTTAAGTCGTAATTGTGGTAAGAAGAAACTAAGAACTATAAAATGGTTCTTATCTTAAGTTAAAAATAGGTATATACTGTATTAAATCTATCAGCACAACAGTTATATGTTAAGTGTTAGAGAGGGCTTCTTAGCCCTAACTTCGCCTGGTAAAATAAGACATTCTTTACTTTTTACTTTACTTTACCTTTTTTTACTTTTTACTTTTACTTTTAGTTATATCACCAAGAGAATAAAAATATAATCTACGAGTGGTTCAGTTATTGAAATTTTTCATTATATAACATTTAATTCAAACTTTTCTGTGAATATGTCTGCTCTATGTTTTATATCTTCGCTTACACATTTATAAGAAAATATTAGAGTATGTGTAAAGTGTGCAATAAATAGTTTTTGCAAGCTACGTGCAAACCGAGTATTAAATCTACAAGAGATGGCGCTATTATTAAACTACTGTAAATATCTATAAGAATTAGGGCTGAGATTGTTAACATCATGTTGAATAAAAGAGAACACACACATTTCTCTAATTAATAAACGAATGGTATTCTGGTTGTAAGTAATATGACAAAAATGAAAAAAAAAAACTATTAAAATATTGCTACCAATAGTTATGTTGCAGTGTTTTCCATTACATATAAACATTCAGTATCTGTGAATATGTGGTTTCGGTTGACTCAGAAATTTTTAACGAATGCCACTTTTAAGATTTACTGTAGTAATAGATCACATAACTTCATATCACTATTTCGTACGTACACAGGCTTTTCCGAAAATTATAAATAACTCTGGATACTGAATATTTGAGAATGAGCAGCACTGACTAAAACCTTATGCTCTTATCTTCTTTTATTATGTTTTATTGGTTGTTTCATGTTTATAAAAATAACCAAGTGACTTATCACGATGCTAATAAAATTAACTCGATAACACGATAGTAGCTAACAAGATGCTTTATAACGATTTGTACACAGAATGGCAGGCACTGTCCACCAAAACCGAGAATAATGATTCTCAAGTTTACTGTATTATTGCGAAATAACTAGTTGCCTTGTATAAAAAGAATTTGTGAAGAAACAACATTGTTAATTATGATGAAAGATTAAAACCTTTAATTAAACATCGAATGATGCTTTGTGTATCAACGCTGCGGGCACAATTACTTTTACAAATTTGTAGTTTCAAATTATAAACTGAGCTATTTATAACTTTTAAATACGACTTTTATTAAGTATTTTATATTATTTTATATAACGTTTCTTACCAATTCATCGCTAGCTTGCGCTTTTCGCTTTGTCGATTTAGTAGTGCTCTATTAACAATAATACTTTCGTGATCTATTCGGTGACGGAATATTTAACCCTTTGTCAAATAGTTACAACCCTAAAGGTGTTTTGTAGTCAACATAAAAATGTAAATGTTGTTCAAAACTGTATGGATGTGTTTTTTGATTTAGTGGCTTTTTGTGATGTATAATATAATCATATATAATACAAGTGCCTTCGATAAATAGAACACATAGGACAAATTACGGAAATGTATGCACAATTTTGTTTTGACATGTTATTTGCCTTAAGTTGATTTTTGAAAAGGCCAATATCTTTGTTATAGATTTATGGAAAAAGATATTTAAATAATAATAAAGATATTATTTATATCATTAGATATTTATATATATATATATATATATATAATAAATGCAATTGTAGTACATTAAAATTATTAAACATGAAGAAGACTTATTTGTTAAAAATAATCCTTTAATATTTTTTTTTTTGTAAAAACGATAAAATGTTTTAAACTAATGCCATTGAGAAATAAAGAAGCATTAAAATAAATAAATAAAAATAAAACCGGCAGTTACATAAAAATAAGTTTCACAGGGGAAACACGAATAAATGATACTCTACTAATACATGTACTCAATAGTTTGTCTTTCAATATATAGATTACCACTACACTAAACTCTGATGTAGTCGCAAAAGACGGAGAATTCATGACATGAAGCCTTGCGAGACGTGTCAAAGGCTCTATGTAAGTACTCTCATCTGCGCCTCAGCGTCTGACGTCACGAGGATACCCGCATTCCATAGAGGTTCCTCTTACTGTATCGGGTACGTTTGTTGTTAAATGTAGGTTGCGAACGGTCAAGTGGAACCTGAAGAGGCGACAAAATGTATATTGTTTTCAACTTTATGAATTTAATGTTGAATAATACATAATTATCTTAATAGTAATATATATTTTATTTCTAGTTTGTATTTCGTTATGTCGATGGCACACGGTAATTAGCTAACAAATGGAAAAGAATAAAATCTGGTATCTTTTCCACATTTTTATACGTTTGTACTAAATATTTTTTGAACGATATCTTCAGCTGGAGGAAACATAATAACAGAAAGCAAATGTTTGTGATGTACTATTCTGTAACACTGAACTCACTCCAGTGCAGAATTGAAACACATATCCTGGCAGGAACAAGTGTCGGGAATGACCATTTGATAGTGATAAACAGCCCGAGCTACGAGTGGATTAATGAACCTCGGTAAGATGTATGGGAACACAGACGGTTTGGCTGTTCGTCCGTTAGGAGTAGAGCTGAGTAATTTTGTTTTCTTTGATTGAGTATTCATGATATTTAAAAACATAATAAGAGCAAATTTGATAAACAAATGGCGTCCCACGATCGTTCTGCAACAAAGTTTTTATTAGTAAGGAAATGGCATTATATATGTTTGGAAATATGGTTGAGGTAAACAAAAGGTTATTATTAATGATAAAATTTTAATTAAAAAAATTATGGTTGCCTGTAAAGTCGGTTTTACGGGCGAAGATTTTACGTGACAACGTCTTTTTCTCGGTAGAATATTTATTGATATGAATATTATTAAGTTGCACAATAGGAACAAGGAATTGAATGAAAATAAGAATTGCACAAATTTTAACTATAGAAATATATTTTGTTTACTAAAACATTGTACATAATTTGAAATTAATTAAAATTTGTTATTGTAAATGGTAAAGTTGAATAAAACATTTACTAAAATTGGAATTTGAAATTCTTGCTAAACACAGTTAAATTCTAACTCCGCGCGTGGTGATTGGTCGGTTTAGTTCGTTTGTTTGGTCGCACTGTTATGACAGGTCAGAGGTTATAATTTGTTATTTTAAATGTTTGACTAGCAATACGCGCTGTTTCTTCTCAATCGACTGAATTACGATTGATTGCAGAGTGATTTAAACTAATAATTTACTTAACACTATCAACATTTGTCAATAGTATGACATAACCTATAAACTCAGTTTCTCAACTTTTGAGTCAATCTAACAATTAATCAATCAACCATAGTTTACGATAATGAAATATAAGTGTACAATTATTTACCTTTATTGTTGTAGTTGTTGTAAATGACGAATCTAAGCACTCCACATTTTCACGAATAAACATAGTTATCTGCTTTATCCCGTGCGGCGGACCCACAGTTATCTGCTTTATCCCGTGCGGATCCCGTGCGGCGGACCCACTGGACGGGCATCGTAACGTTACCGGGCGTTACACTTTTTCATGAGTGACTCCGAGCCGCAACCTAATTTAAGACGTTGTCACGTCAATAAAAAAAGATTGTGAATGGTTTAAACTTGAAATTTGGAGCAAAAACCTAAGAACTCAAATGAAAAGCAAAAATATTATTTTCAATTTGGGACCATAAGTGTGATTTATAACAATGAGATACATAATATCATGTACACACTTATACATATACATATATATCATGCAAATATTTGAATAGTGCTGAAGCTAATAAGTAGTTTCTTGGGCTTACTAGGTATATTACAATTAAAGTAAATATCTTTAAATGCTTCAGATATAATTTTAATAAATTAAAAATAATATATTAAAATCAATAATAAGAATTCAAAATGTATTATAATCTGTGAATAATTAAAATTAACAACAGTAAACGAACAGTATAAACATTTGAAACACCAGAAATGTACGAACTAAAATACAGTGAATGTGATAAATATTGACTGAATGTCAGAGCCAATATTCAGATAAGTCTAGGGACGAGAGACGACATCACAATTTGTATCGTGAAGGTAACGGAAGTTGACACTTGCTGTATTTGCATCACTTAAGTAACTAACGTATCTGAGAGCTTGCAGACATCTTGCGCCTGACAGGAGATCCTTTAACAGTTCCGTTCCAGAACATCGTTAAGGTAGTAACTATTACGGTATATTTCTCACAAATATGTCCATTTGTACAAAAAAATCTAACAATCCAACTATAATACCCTGTTTGAATTAATATATTTATATACTTTGATCATCGTCAAGTAAGGAATGTGAAAGAAACAGGATTTTTTGGACATTTGCCCTCGTTTTGTGACACAAAAAAAAGAAAAAAAAGGAACACTGCGTTTCGAGACCTGCAATCTGATTGCTTCCTCATGTGAAGAAGTAACCTAACACAAAACTACTATCTAGGCTGAAATAACCAAATAATACCACAGCGTTGTGACACGTAGAAGTCAGGAGTCACAACAACCATCTGTCAGTTGATATTTTGTATCACTAAACTATGGCAAATGACAAAAACACAAAAATATTTTTCCTTCACAATATTAATTATTGGAGAAAATAAATATCACAATTTGTAAATATCGCAGCAGGCTGAATTGAGAAAAATGAATTTCTAGTAACATTAACTGAACTTAAAATAGTTTTATTAAGTGGAAACATTTGTCCAGAAGTGTCCACTTCTGGGTGGTTTATAGAACATGCAGAACATAGGTTCTGTTAGTATAGACTGGCTGTAGCTAAAACCGATGTGTCATTTAAACATGTACAACCCAATGGGTGCCCAAGAGTGGCACATCACTGATTTAATAATTATACAACCTTTAAACAAAACATAGTCCTCAATCCTTAATATCAACGCAAAGTTCCCAAATAAATTTCGAAATAAAATTAACTGCATGCTGATAATCACGCAAGCTGCTAAACTCGAAATGTTGACTACGAATGTCGAGTATAATACATAATACCACGAATTTTGGCCATGAACCCGCCTAATAAAACCCCAAAATAATTAGCTTTAAGCCAAGACAATATTTAATATAATAAAAATTCTTCACCAGAAAGGTTAAGTACGTGTAACTTTGTTACTGGCTTTAATAATCGCAAACAAAAAGGTAACAACTGAATTACTTTTATAATGTACTGCATAATACATAATTACTTTTGTGTTAATACTTACAAGAAGTTCTCAATTTAATTTCAATACTCAAAATTAATACTTACGGACACAGCTCACGAGAATTCGGCACCGTGGCTGAGACAGTACAATTTGGTCTAACTGAAATCTTCACACTTACACCGGAAGTGGGTGTTTAAGTCAGCCACGTATAAAAGAAGTGTTCATGACACAAGTTTATCGTTACATTACAATTATTCCATATGGTACAATAGGTCTAGTTTACTGCGGAGTATGAGTGTTGGAGTGGGGTTGGAGAAGGCTTCTTTAATGTTAAAGGCTTTTCATTGCCCCGAGTCTCCACTTCCCACTTTGACTGAAAGAGGCGGAAATAGAGCTAGCACACTTTCAAGGTGATGACTGACTTTAATAAAAGGTCCTTTTATGAACAAGGACTATAAGTTGTTTTCTTCGTTTAATATACTTAAGGTAAAAATTAGAGTAATTTACAATTTTGTTACTAGATACTTCATACGGTTATTTTATCGGTTTGTAATCCCACAATGCTGTTGCTCCTACATGAGAAGAAATAGCAGCATTCATACTAATAACGTTTTGTTCAAAGCCTGAGTGATTTTACATTGCTATTAGGGACTATGAAAAGGAATATTAAGGTTGCTATATCATTAAAACCTGTGTGGTCAAACGGGGACTAGGATGCATATCCTATTTGATGTAAAAAGTCTTCGTATTTATTGTGTGACTTTACCTTCTTGTCTCCAAACGTGTCTTGGATTAATCCATACAATATGCATTGTGAATTACGTTAAGGATATTAATTAATACAAGATTGATTGCATTATTCATTCAGAGCTCAAGCAAGAAGTAAATCCTTAGTTTGCATGGTTACAGGACTATTAATAGTTCATTGTATTAGTCCTCATTATATATTAAAAATAATATACAGAATATTCATTCACATTCTTAATTTCAGTAGTCTCTTGTGTACTCATGACATAGTATAAAAGGAATAAGCTATAGTTGAGCAGAAGAAACATTAAAAAAAATTATAATTTTGAATTACGTAATACTAAATTACGATACTCATGAAATTGTTGAATGCTGAGTGTAAGATTTGTGTAATACAGTTCAGTTAAACGAGGAACGTGAAATAATTCCACTAGTCAAACATAGCATACAACATTTCAATGAATAGAATTAAATATGATAATCGTAATATTTAGTTCCGTGTCAAAATAAACTAATCGATGCTTACACAACATGAGAACATGGTTATGGTCTGCATTATTTAGTGTTTTTGGTTAAAGAAACACAATTTTAGATGAAGAGCACATGTGCATCATTATTATTTTAAAATATTATATCCCGAGAACCGTGTAAACATGTATAAAATTGAGGATGAACAGTCTTTAAATTTAAGTTTCTTGCAGTTTAAAATAAGACCAAATATTGTAGTACTATTGTGCGAAATTCAAAAAATATAAATTAAATAGCCATGACAAGACGGTAGTGCGATATATTGAGGTGAAGTGATGAGGAAGGTATAAAGTTGTGATCAGTCGGCGAACGATCAACCTTAACTCAATGTTCAGCCATTATCCCCTCAATCCCTTCATTCCCCACCACCCTGACCGTAGACATCCATCAGGCTGAATTGGGCTTTAAATTGTTTGTTCCCGATTATTTAAATTATATAAACTAATTATAACCACAAAACACTTTAGTAGTGACTATTTCTGACATACAAAGCTTGGAACACATTTAAAAAGGTAACTAATCAAGGTAATAATGAGTTTATTGATCTTGAACCTTTAAAAAATGACTCAAATAACTATATTAAGAGCGTTAATTCTCTTTGTTACGACGAAAGGATTACGTTAATTATATCCAGGCACTTTCATATGATATTTTAACGTTAAAATATTTATTTACAGATTTAAAGGAAAACTAATATAGTGGACAGTCAATGATCAAAATTGGTGACAAGATTTAATTTCAGCGCATACTAAAAAGACTGGACGAGGATAAAAATCCTCGAAACTTTTATTATTTGAATACTGATATGAAACCAAAATGAACATAAATATGATTGTACATTATCATGTGGCCAGATACCTCGATAAAGATTTCATCTGTAGACTTTAAACTTGGAATGAAACGTCATATTTATACAGAAAAGAATGATTTCTATGATGGTGCATGTCCAACCATCGAATTTGACTGTGCGTTACTGAAGCCTATCATTCAGCAGCATGATATAATTTCTGTATGATCGTCTGTATATCCACGGTAAACATCGACAATTAAATGAGAATTAAAATAAAATTTTACTTGCTGTAAAATTGGCATTATGCAAGTAACCTTAATGAAGCTTGTTATAGGACACGTAGTACCCTAATAATTTTCCTTAGTTACAATGATAATCTTGTAATACAAGAGATTTTGAAGTATTCCTTCTATATTGTAATATCTAATTATTATATGGCTATTCTGATTAAAAATAATAATGTCTCAAGACAGGTATCTGAGTTTTAAAGACACTGGATTCACTATTCAGAATGATTTTTATGATGGATCGTGTCCAAACATGCAATTTGGCTGAGGTTACCTGAAGCCTATCATTCAGTGAGTTGGCACAATTTTGGTTTTATCTGCAGGGGCGATGTACAAATTTATTTTCCTTATAAATGTCTATCTTTTGATTTACGATCTTTGCATGTCCGTAGGACATATCAAGAATAGAACGAGTTTTCAAAGTTTGCTTGGAACCTCAGCGAAGCTTGTTATAATGCGAACCTCCTATCTTGTGATAATGATAATGTGAAACAAAAAAAACCTTAATTAAACATATAGTAAAATAATTGTACTTTGTATCGTTACTGGTGATGTTATATTTACAATTATGTAGTCTATGACGATGATGGCTATAACTATCTTTTGATCTACGACCTTTGCATGTCCGTAGGACATATCAAGAATAGAACGAGTTTTCAAAGTTTGCTTGGAACCTCAGCGAAGCTTGTTATAATGCGAACCTCCTATCTTGTGATAATGATAATGTGAAACAAAAATAACCTTAATTAAACATATAGTAAAGTACTTGTACCGTGTATCGTTACTGGTGATGTTATATTTACAATTATGGAGTCTATGACGATGATGGCTATAACCCTAATAATGGCTTAATAACCCAGCTATTAAGTGTTTTACATTTAGCTTATTAAATTACACACTTTTTCTAATATAAATGTAAATAATTAGTTAGTTTTCTCGGTTTTATTGTGACATTGCAGCAAATCCCTAAAAGTTGATTTTACGTAATATTTTATTCTAATCTTACCATGTGAAATATTATAGAACAAGGAAGGAAATGATGCCTATTTAATTTTAACTCTGTCTAAATAAAAACGAATATCTAAATAAAACAAACAGATCGGATTTCACTTAGAAGCGTAAGATCGAGACTTTTCCAATTTTTCAACATACAATCAAGAAAGTAGTTGTGGTAGAAAAGCTTTTACTTGTTGATAAAAATGTTTCGAAAGTTCAGAAAAGAACGTCAACGAGCGATGGAAAAAATGCACCGGAAATGGTCAAGTAGAATGATCTATTGAGTCCTATTTTAGAATTTAGTTGCTATTTAGTGATTAAGTACCAGTATGTGCAAGAGATGCAAGTCAAAGAGAATTCAAGGCACGAAACATAGCAAGAGTTTATGTATCAAAGGCTTGATGTGTAAAGTGCTCTCATCACCGATACTCTAAGAGAAAATCTCTGACGTCACAAATACATTGAGATTCCTTAGTGGTTCTTCTTACAGTATCGCTTGTTATCTTCTCCGGTCGTTAAATATCGCCTCTCGAATGACAAATTGAGGAAGATCTCTGTTGTCAAAGAAACTTAAATCCTGCAATAAGTAAGGATATTATGATCAAAATCCAACATTGTAATGATATAATCAATTGCTTCTGACATATCGTTATTATGGTCACTAACAGTGCTGTAACATGATTTAATAATGCAAGAGGTTTTGAACTATTTCTTCTATGTTTTAACGATAGATTATTACCCTATTCTGATTAGAAAAATAATGTCTCAATAATACTTCGGACAGATAAACGCAGTTTATAGACAAATAAATACATTGACAAGAGTTCTATTATAGCGCATGTTCAAGCATTGAATTGTACTAAGCTTAGCTGAACCTATCATTCACTAGATTGGAAAATTTATGTTTTTTCTACCAGCTTGATGCACAAGTTTCTTCTGTTTTATGTCTGACTTTCTATCTTCGACCTTTGTACGTCCGTAGGACATCACAAGAATAGAATGAGCTTTGAAATATTGCTTGGGACCTCAGCGAAGCTTTTTACGTGACTAATATCTTGTGATTATTATAATATAAAGCAAAATAACCTTAATTAGCCATAAAAACAGTACTTGTAATGTTATATTTACAATTATGGAGTTTAAGACTGATACAACCTTGATTGAATTAATAATGCAGCTATGAGTTATTTTAGATATCAAGTTTAGGTAATAAAAATACCAATTTTTCTACGACAAAATAATTATAAATAGTGAGATATTCAGGGTATTTTTGTGACATTGAACTAAACTTTAAAAGCTGATTTTACGTAAAGTTTTGTTGTAATTTTCCCGTGCTAAATATTTAAGATCAATGAAAGGATACAATCTCAATGCAGATTTTACTCTCTATGTATATAATCAAAGAATATATATATATATATAAAAAAAAAAAACTGATTGGATTTCAATATAAAGGGTAAAATTGAGACATTTCGAAGTTTAAAATATAAAACCAAGGAGATAGTTGTAATAAAAAAGTTCTTACTTTCACTTTTTTATAAAAAATGTTTCAAAGTTCAGAAAAGAACGACAACCAGTGATGGAACCAGTAGACTAGAAATGCTCAAGTAGAAAGATCTAACATGTCTGATCTTTGAATTTAGTAGTTAATTAATGTTTAAGTACCAGTGTTTGCAAACGATACAAGTCAAAGAGAATTCATGCCACGAAACCTAGCAAGAGTTTATGTATCAAAGGCTTTATGTGTAAAGTACTCTCTTCAGCAGCGTAGCGACGGTCATAATGAAGATTTCTGACGCCACGAGTACATCCAGATTCTTTAGAGGTTCATATTACAATATTGCCTGTTATCTTCTCCGGCCGTTAAACATTGCCTTTAATTATATTTTATACTGATATATAACTTTAACGACTTAAAGTAATGACTTTAAAATACACATTCATTAACCTTTTAGCTAATTTTTTTCAGGCCAGACACGACATGTCGGAGCATCTGCCAAGGATAAAATTATTGATGAGGAGAGTATGGAAATTGAAAAAATAATAGAAACTATTTTACCAGACCATGACTACATTGATAAGGATAAAGCTAATGAGGACAAACCCAAAAGCAAACCAGATGAGCCATCATACAGCCCCATTGACTACCCAGGTATACATCAAAACTCACCTGATTTAAAAATAAGATTTATCATAAGATATGCAAATTGGAAAATTAGAGGTCTTTTGAGGTCATTGTCTAAGATAAATAGAAAATCGAAATCCCAAAAAGTAGTTCAGACTCTTAAATTACAATAATATATAGGAAAAAAATTTATGCTCTGTTGAAATAGTCAGGAGGAAATTAAATACAAAATTTATTGTACAACCCTCACATCTCAACCATAAAATAAGTAAATAACTTAATGGCATCCCTAGAGTATTCGGATATCAAGCCAAAAAACTATGAGTGTTAAAAATAGTTTTACATTCCAAAATCTGCAAAAAACACAACCTCAAGAAAAACATAGTAAAAGAATTAAATCTAGTCCAGTGAAACGCCAGATCACTAAACCCTAAGCGGTTTATTCGAAGAATAATTAAAAATAATATCCATATGGCTATATTTAAAGAAACCTGGTTAACAGAAAATTATAATATAAAATATAGCAGTTGTAACATTAAAAATATAAATAGGCTAGACAGCTATGGTGGGGTTGGTATTATTTATATAAGTCAATATCTTACACAGTAATAATTAAGTTCAATTCCAATAGCACAAAATTGATTGGAATTCAAATAAACAATGTTTAAATCCCTAGACTACTTTTATTTAAAATAGATATTGCAGGTCTATATTTAAAATTCACATAAGTTTCTGGGGACAATAAATGTTGAATAACGATAAAGGTTTAAATGCTCAGCCCCCTTATTACGGGTGCAAAACACTCAATATAAGAGGAAATACAATTTTTAAAGAAAATTATAATTATTTGTTTATCTTATTCAAAGATTATACGCACCACAATACCTACTTTATTTCACAATTTTTTAACCATTTTTGTATTTTGCAACACCTAGTCTTCACTCACTATTATAATCATGTGGAGTCGGCAATGATCGTATGTGTAGTAATAATCGTGTATAAAATTGTATACAACAACCATAAAGCATAGTTCTAACCCAAATTTTACTAACACTAATAAAAATAAATTTTATTTAAGCAATGGAAACTGGTGCCTATTTACTAATTCCATATAAAATAAATAGGAACTTGGGATTTAAAGATTAAAATTAAATTACATTTATTACTGTCAGACGATGTTAAAAAATTCAAAGAAATTAATAATTGTTTTAACCTTATTAAAGCTTATTAAACAATACTTTTAAAAAGTATTAGCCATTATAGTAGTACATACACACTCATAATTCATGTTTCTTGTTGAAGGTGTTTCAATCGTAGTTCTCCTTTTCGGATAGGAACACCTGAAGGACCCCCTGAAAGAAGTTTCTTTTACCTCCCCAATAGTCCATTCCTATATCCCTGTTATTTCTTATAATAAAAAAATCCTAATATAAAATAAATACTGTAACAAAGTTTTTTTCAGTTAATTAGGCTCAAGTGGAAAGTCGAAAATGATGGCTGTTTGGGTAATTATTAAATTAAAAAAGGCTGAATACTTTTTTGTTTGGATCTGTCAGGAATAATATCTGAAAAGGTTGGTAGAGAATACTCGGACATTCTTTAAATCACTCAAATGAAAATGTGGTGTTTTTAAAACGTTGATGTTTTATATCTTGCTAAACTAAATTTATTAATCGTAAATTGATACTAAAATATATTTTGTCTGTAAATAAAGTTTTCAACAAAATGTTTACTTTTTGAAATTTTTAGAAGTAGCAAAATATTTTAAAAACCTGCTTTAAAATAAACGTTTATGCAAGTAAAGATAAGGACACACTTCTACCTTTCCTTTCCAAAATTACTGTGGAAGTGGTAGAGTGGAAACAGTGAAACATAAAATATAATTTGTAAAAAAGTAAAACTTTAAAACATTTTTGGTATAATTGATTTTAGTAGCTGTGACCAAAATATTGCAAATATTAAAAGGAGATCTAAGTTTTAATAAATAGTTTAATTCCTGTCATAAGGACCAACTATGGGGAAAGTAGATTTGTTCAAGTAGAGACTTGAACAAGATAGATGAGAGGAAATGAATGAATTTAAGGAAGAACTTAACCTCCAAAGCCCTCATAACTAACCCTGTTAGATTAATTAACACAAACGAGAGGAATGGAAGCAGAGATGTTACGAGTAGGTCAAAGGTAAGGTCTTGGGTTTCTTTCAATGAATTGAGAGAGTCTGAACAGCAGGAAAAGTAGGGAGAGAGAGTGAGAATCATTGAGGAAAAGCAAGCAGAACCTTAGGTGGTGTTTTAAAATAAAGTTTAATATTAAATAAACATGAAAATAAAGAAAAATATTTTCGATACGGTAAACAATATATAATAGTAAACTGTTTGAACTTCGTAAACGATAAGAATCGAGTATTTTACTGTGAGAAACTAAATTTGTAAATTATTTCAGAATTAGGTGTTTATTGAAAGCGATGACTCGTAGAAACAACAGGAAATATGAGACAGTAAAAAGAGGCTCGTAAGGAGCGAGTATCCGGTAATTAATAATTGCAAATATGAAACAAGAATGGCTGGATCGGTGAGGCTTGAAACATTATTATAACATTGAAATTTTGAGGGTCGAAATAAGGAGAATACTGTGTGACCTCACAGTGATGACGTCTTCACCTTTACATTATACTACTCATCACTGTGTGGTCCACGGGACTGCCTCGAGTCGGTCATGAACTGCACAGTTTAATTGTCACCACACCAGTCTTACAGGGTAAACGGCACGTACAGCTGGAGGAATTTAGCTGTGCTCGTAGGGTCCTAATACTACCCTTTCAACAAATAAACGCTATCTGTGTGACGGTTTGCGTTTACGTGCTAGCCGCTGAGATGAAGGCGCAACAATCTCTATCAAGGTTGGTAGAGGGACTTGTCTACCCAACCTCTACCCACCTTGAACCTCTATAACGACTTTAAACTCACGATTCCGATTTGCAGATTAGTATTGACAAAAACGTTATTTTCAAAAACACGTTAAACAACACTATAACCACTGAAAAACAAGGATAAGTCCTATTATTGCTATTATTTGGTATTCTCTTATTATTTAATTCCACCACAATCAGCACTGTCACAAAACAGACTAAATGTAGCGAGTGTGGTGAGTTATTTGGGCCAGTACGATTCCTGAAAGGAGGGTTTTACCCATGAGTCACAGGAAATGTATTCGGGACGCAGCGCATAATGCTACCCCGCTACCCCTCCCGCCTATCATCACACACACACACACTCAAGGACACGCGCACAGGTAAAGTCTTCGAACTGTAGTACAAAAAGGAGGGGTTTGAAGCGAGGGTGCTCTCCTGTCACAACACTATTGGGTTGGGTCTTCTACTAAACGAGCAAATACAGTACCCATCGTGAATAATAGCACGAAACGTGAACTTATCAGCGCTTCACTGAAGTTTAATAGAAAATGTAAAGTCTATAGTTCATTTCTTTCTTGAGATGTTCTGTGGACAGACAGACAAATGGGCAATCATGGAGAAAAAAGTAATATTTACATGCTTCCGGGAGACAAGAGAGAAATTGTGCCAGCCTACTCAGTGATAGGTTGAAACTACGATCAGCCAAGTCCTATGGAGGAATATGCACCATTATAGAACTCTTTTGTCTAGGTATACAATTAATCTGATATAAAATTTTAAGTAAAGCAATGAACTAGAGTGTTATGGTAATTAGGCTAATGGTTTTACTTGTTATAATATGTCATATGACTGCAATTAGTTTCTTTATTATTCTTCAAAATTGGCCACCACGGTTGCCCATAAAAACCAATGTAAAAATATTCGCTAACGCTCAGCCCCATGGCACCCCAAATCATTATCTACAACTATCCAAATAAGTTAAGTAATAAAGCTCAATTACATTTAGAGCTGCCATTTATTGTAGGGTAATCTGTTAACAATTATTTAAGTGTATTTTTGAATGAAGAACCAAGACCTTTAAAATGATATACTACAAGACTATAAGTGCTATTTGAAAAGTTTTAGTTACCCCCATCCACCTTTCCCCTGAAGGTCAAAAGTATTATTGAAAAACTATCATTATTCATGTAGCTCTTTGTAGCAAGTATGAGTACTGCAAACTTATTTAACATAAATAAAATAATAACTAGTTTAAGTGGGGTGCAACTTACTTTTCAATAACCCTGTATATATATATATATATATATATATATATATATATATATATATATATATATATATATATAGCAGATAGACAGACAGTTAGAAATGAAATCTCAGACCTTAGTATGACACTGGTAATATTCAATCAACACAATTTTGTTACATATTTCATAATAGATTATATTCATAGACATCCGTAAAAATATTGAATTGTACTTGTGAGTCAGTTTCTTTTATTAAAATAATTATGATATACGGATAATAATATTTATAATATACACCTTCAACGTGAATATTTATGTCAAATGTGATGTAATTTGTTCTTATCTTATAATACACTAAAGGTTTCAGTGAGTTTATACTGAATAATTGTAAAAAATTTAAAGTTTTCTATTAAAAAGTCTGCAACATAAGTTGAGCTGTGTGATGGATTGCAGGGAACTGGGGTTGGCAGATAACATGAGCTCAGTTCTAGTTACTCGTGCGCCTGTTCGAGCTAAATGATGGTTTATACCGTATAATATACGTTAAAGTTCCATATCATGCACTTATAATCGCTCATACCTCTTATGGTTGTAATAGATTCTGAGATAATATTGAACTGGCCTACTTTTTATATTTTCGTTCTATATATTCCTCGTATTTGTTATATAAAGAAGTGAGACAGAACACACACACACACACACACACACACACACACACACACACACACACACACACACACACCTCAAGAAATATGTTCCTATTACGGAATTTATTAGAATGAGTGGTATTCCCAATGGCTGATAGAGGTTTTTACACCATTAACGATTGTGTTATAAGATTCGCTTTGTTTCAGGACGTATAATACGTTCTCGAGCAGCGATAGTTAATAAATAATAAGTTAATAAATATTGAGTTTTACCGGAACGATAATAAATTTTGACGTGGAAATATCGCTCTCCATCCCAGAGTTCCAGGAGATAACCCTCTTGAAGGTGTTTAGGAACTACCTGGAGACAGGTTAGGGTCCAGATTGGTGGCACATATTCCAGTTTTTTGTTTACAATTTATAATTCACGTTTATGTATGTGCTTCTTCTGTCTGCTTCCAAGATGGACTTTTTTTACATACTTAATTTTTTGAAGATAACTTGTTCTATTATAAATTTGAGTTATACCTTTTACTTAACATTACGTCTCAATTTTTGTGAAACCAAAAAGAAGGTTATATTACATTTCTCAAAAATCTGGGTTGTTTTTTGTAACATATAACGATAGAAAATCTCCTAAATCCGTTTATATTTCATATAAAAATGATCACTAATAATGCAATGAATGGTAGCGAAAATATAATTATTCTGTTTTTATAATTGACGTTTATAGTTGTGCGTCTTATGATAGAAAATCTCCTAAATACCTTTATCTTTTATATACAAATAATCATTACTAATTTAATGAATGCTAGCGGAAATCTAATTATTCTGTTTTTAATGGTGCCCTGTTGAAAGTACGTACAACTTTCTAGGATCTGTTCTGAAACCTGTGACCACGTAACCCTGTCTTGAAATAATTTCGTAAAAGAGAATTAAAAATATTATTAGTGATATCAGGGTCAATATATCTAATTTTTAAACCCGTCGAATGTCAGTCTTAAAGAGTAGTCTACGAATTTCAGGCACTAATATTTAATTAATCTTACAATTAAAATAATTTCCAACAATTAGATCTATTTTTGTTTTTTTATAGTTTAAGAAGGAGATTGTCATTCTGAATCAGGGGTGCACACTGACGTATAAAGATAATAGTAACGACAAAGTATCAAACAGTTAAATAACGACCAAGGTCTAAAGTTGCGATCATTCTGTAAAGGATCAAACTTAACTCAATGTTCAGCCATTATTCCCCCTCCCCCTTTAACTCCGTCCTAGACATCCATCATGCTGAGCTGGGATTTAAACTTGTGGAGCTCACCTAAACTCACACAAAAATTTAATAACATGAATTTTTAGAAAATGTTTAGCTTTATTGAAATTAAATGTAAGATTTAATAAAAAGAAATATCGCACGTAGGGTAAACAAATCTGACTTTATCATTAAGAAAATAAACACATGTGTGCGGTTATAAATGTAATTTCTCTCCATTGCGATTTCTAGGGTTAGTATTTTACATCATGAGCAGACAACATTATACTTTCGAAACCAAAAAGTGTTGTGTAGTTAAGTGTTTATTTTTATGTTTAAAAATAAACATCTAAAGTGATACTACTTTTTAATTAAATGTTGGACAAGCATTCATTGCGTATGAAAATGTTATGTTTCAAAACCTTTTATTTATTTATTATTCGGTAAACTTTTCACCGTCTGATAAATAATATGATGCACCTTAATAGTATACAACAAGCTTTTAACTGTAGCAAACCGTATTATAGTCTGCTTAATCAGTAGACGTATTGCAAATATGTTATTTTTGTTAAGCTGTAAACTACCATGGCTTGCTGGAAAATAAATATTTCTTAATATAAAATAATAGTATTTAGCCATATTAGTCAAAATAATGAGTTATTACTGCATATTATGTGTATTCCTAATACTATTGCTATGCTACTGTTTATTTTTAAATGGCATTACGTGAAACCTCAGAAAGCTAAAGGCATAAAAATCTCGATGTATCAGCAATTAATTTTGAAATAAACACATCAGATTTCATACATATTCCTGTTAACGTATTAGTACCGTCTTCTCCATATGGAGCT
Source organism: Homalodisca vitripennis (assembly GCF_021130785.1). NCBI lineage: Eukaryota > Metazoa > Arthropoda > Insecta > Hemiptera > Cicadellidae > Homalodisca > Homalodisca vitripennis. The sequence continues at coordinate 78,554,006 of NC_060211.1, forward strand.
AGAGTCTTAGAGAGCCCGGTAAAAGGTGGGTTGTGAACGTTCAAGGGACAGAATAACTCCAGAAGGGTTCTACCTGCGGAGGATGTTCGAGCAGGTGGAACTCTCGCAGTGTGAAAGGCAAGCCTAAACATAACGGTGTATCGTACCTTGCCTTTTTAAATGGAAAATGGTTGGAACAGAGCTTGCTTCCTCTTCTTCAAGGAGGCATGACAGATATAGTTCACACTATCTGTCGTTATTAATTAGATGTATTGGATAGTAAAATTGGATTTTGACAAGAAAAGACCCCTACTTCCAAATTTACCAATCCTGAATATTCCAACCCTCCAAAATTAGCGCAAACATCCCTTTACGGTAAAGGTTACCTCAATTACTTGTCTTCAGTGAAGAGAAAGAGCAGAAAGTCTGTATAATTGTAAATGTAATGTGATAAATCTTGATCAAAACCTAAAGTTTGGTAAATTTTATGTATTTCCTTAAACTCTTGTTGCATATACGACATATGTAGAAAACTTCTTTAACTAATTAGGGCTAAGCTTGTTAGTTAATGTATCTTAAAGCTTACCCGTCTTACTAGAATGTTACTTGGATCAAATGAGGATTCCAGTTTCTATTTAAAAACGTATTCGTATTCCATTTTAGAACGTATATATACTGTAACTTCATCAGTTCAATAATAATAGCAGATGAATGGTTAAATTTAGATGTTATTGTAATTTATATTAAAACCAACTAACTACCATATCAAAAAACTTTTTACTTTACAATAAAGCAGGTTTCATTTTACTTCGATCACCACCTGGTCATGGAACCTGGTCAATAATGGTTTTATATAAGATAAATGTATGCAGAGAAGAGGAACTCAAATCAATATTCTGTTAAGGACGAGTGTCAGGAATTACCATTATATTTGAGGTGATAAACAACCTCGAGCTAGATTAATTAACTCCAGTGAGATGAATGGCAGGATAGATTGTCTTGCTTCATATAGCTTAGCGTTAGAGGTAAGTTGTATGAAAGGTGTTTGTTGTTTAATGGATATTGGCCTGTTGTTACTGATTTAGAAATACACACAAACATTTGCAGACTTATTGCAATTTTTATTTTTCCCACACCTATAGTTACCGAAAGACAGATTTAATTTTGGAATAAACATATAAGTTTAAATGAAAACAGCTTAGAATACGGAAATACGGAGCGGGAGAAAATAATACTTCTCTCAACCTTGCAAAAATGTATTTATTTTTAAACTTCAACAATTCAATTTTTTTTAGCCACAAAAATACGCAAACGTCCAGCTGAGTATATCTAAAATCCATTATATATTTTTTTTAAATTGTTAAAGTCTTTTATTTATCTGCATCGCTTACTCTGTGTTTATATCTTTTAAGTGGTAGAGAAATATGTTTCTGCAATTTTTTCAACAAATTTACAAAATGTAGTGTGGAAAAGTCAGAGAGGGAGACACTGATTGATTACTTACAACAAAATCTTTAATTACGTGGAATAGTACACAATTTGCATGTCATCACATTGATTCTGTATTCTTTAATATTAATTGTTAACGGCAAAGGCAATATTTAACGATGTGTATAATAAGAAAAACCAATCAGTGTTCATAAAAAATAGGTTATAAAAATAGCAACCAAGTTGGAGGGAGACGTAAAGGAATTAGTGGTTGAATGCTGAAATTAGTATATACTTACAAATGTACCACAGAAACACGAGAGGGGAGGGAATCTACGATGATTACAAGAAACTGAAATTGAAGCATAAGTTTAAGTTTAGTATAAACTGATGCTGAAATTATTATAAACGTGGTATAAAATCTTAAATGTTTGACAAGACAGCAAATTTTACCGGAACGATTGTATAAACATTGTTAATATTTTATATTTATTTTTATTCACTTAATGAAAACTGTCAATAATTCTAGAGAAAACTGACATATAATATTAAACTAGTAAACATAATCTGTCAGGAGCCCGCTTCAATCTTGCCAACAGTCACTGCGAGACTAAATATAATGAGGCCATCCACTGACTGCAACTTAAGTGATCTGAAACTAACGACATCTGATAGGAAATGGACGTTTCCCACTAGTGGAGCTGTGTTCTGGATTGTGGTCCTGAGGTGGCGGATAGTGAAGAGCATCAGTTGAGCCGAGAGCACTGATCCGAGAGAGAGACTTCTGACGGTCCAGGAACAATTCAGGATGTCCGATAAGATAACGCTGACATTGATTCTATTACGTTTGGGGAACATCAATGTCTTTTCAAAGTTAAAACAGTACAATGGGATTTTCCTCTTTCGAATCTCCTCAATCTATTCGTATGAATGGAAATTGGTACAAACAAATGTTAGTTTTTTATTACTATCGTTCCCCTATCGTTTAATACGTTGTTATTATTGATGTGTTTTTAAACCCAATGTAACTCTTATTTCAATAATTTCTATAATCAATTTTGTAGCATAAAGGTTATCCAGATAATTAAATTGTAGATAATGAAAAGTTTAAGTAAGTAAAATATACTTTTAACTGCACTGATTTATATTCATATTAAGTATATATATTAGACTGTCATAAAAATAATACGTAAATATAGTGTCCTGTGTTTCAACAGCAAACTTTGTGCTAAGGCTTTGTGCTTTGTACCTGTTAGTAATTAGGATGTAATGGATTTGAAAACATTTGAGTTAAACCGAATGTTATCTATACAAGATTTTATGATATACTAAATGAATGAGAGGTCTGAGATAACATGAAAGATATTTCTTACTTTAAAGTTAAATTTACGAGTTAAAATTGTAACTGCTCTGATAGAAGATCTGAAAGTTGGACTTGCATCTGCTGGAAAGATCTCAAGGAGTTTTGAACCGGTATTAAGGTCAGATGAGAAGAAGCAAAAAATCTTAATACTAAAATCAGTTTATTTATTGTGATACAAATTTTATTACTAAAAGAGTGTAAAATAATATTATATATTCAACAGAAGGTTTTATTATTTTTCGCTGGCTGTTATTGTTGGTCTTGCCACTCCGTCTTCCGTGAATTCTTCGAGAAATAATACAAATATAGAATAATTGAAAATTTATTTTTGGCTGACAGAATCCCACTGTTGTGTACTGGAGGCTTTTCAGAGCTTTCCAGTATCGATTTGGCATTAGATTACGTTGTGATGGTCACGACTTGAGTCAATGTTGTGGAACAGATTGACGCAAGTCTTTATAGCATTCAGGGTTCTGATAACATGAGGAACATACCTTACGGATACTGAACTTTTACATTTCCTTATGAAAGTAACTGAACATAATGATGTAAATGTATATAATTTACGTTTTGTATTAAATGATTAAAATTAATTATTTAAAATAAAGTAAAAAGACAATATTTTCATTCTCTTAACCGAGCCGTAGACAATCCTCAGATTGACATTGTGTAATAATACTGATAGAAATAATAACTATATAGGGAATGACAAACTATGTAACAGGTTAGTGAAATATTTAAATATATACGTAACAGAAAGTGATTTTCGCACACATTGTCGTTAGTATTTTAAAAGAATGACATTCCTAGAATCGACTAACATCTTTTATAATACATTATGTATATTAATGAGTCAAAGGTTTTGTAAATTAGAATATGCAACTTGTAATTAAAAAAAAAAAAAAACAGTTTGAAATGAGTCTATAGAAAAAATAGTAAATTCTGAGATGTTAAAAACAAAGCGTTAAGGTTAAAGGAATTCGATAGAAATTACAAAGGAAAATGGAAAAAAGCTTGCAAAATATCACGCTATCTACCTATAAATATAACTGACATATATGGTACTTTTAAGCCTTAATATAGTTATAGATCATCAGAATATTAAATTAGGAAATATACTAAAGAAGCTACCAAGTGAAGAAAATGTTATATTAAAACCCAAAACAAAACTAAAGACAACAAAAATTATAAAAGGGAGAAAGGTTTTTTCATGAATATCTATAAATCACTTAAAGTTTATGAGAATAAGATATGGGTGTGTCTTGTAAGTACGCTATTAATATGAAAGCGTAGTTGGGTCCATGGACTTTATTCGATCCATCATACGAGATAACTTTTCAAGTTAACGTCTATTATACGTATTTTGTGTACATCTGTGATATTTACCGTGAGGTCCTTATGGTGACCTGTGCTTGTATTGAAAATTAGCGTTCTGTCATTCCACGGATCTCGTTATGCCCGCCAAGGTTCGGCATTCGTTAACATTGACAGCTCACAGTTTCTAGCAAACTCGGCTAGTTTTTAATACTTTATAAAATTTATATTTTACGTACTTCAGTGAAAATATCTTGAAACCTCAATTAAATCACTGAAACCGTCTTTGATCTTAAAGTTTGGACGCACATAAAAAGAATTATTTTATGACCAAACATCTTTAATAAAGTAGGAGAACTATTTAAATACAAGTTACATATCGCAAACAACGTGTTTTACACTTTAAACCCGATAAAACTGAATGACATGTGTATTTAAAAAATTCCAGTATTGAAACAAGACTCATATTCCCTCCTCACAGTTGGTAACACTGGCAGTGATCTTGCAATAAACTTACCTGTTATAGTGACACACCTACTTAGAGCTGCGTCGTTGAGTGTAATACAGAAACAGACATTGCTTGGCGTGTTACATTCTCAAGAGCTGTGTCACTGGTTATTTGTTTAGTTGAACTGTTAGATTACGCTGTAGTTATTTTATGTGTACTTATGCACTATTTTCGAGAGCCCTCTTTTGTAAAACAATAAAAGTAACTAGAGATATTTGCGGCACGAAATAAACAATTAGATACCTAAGCTTACAATAAAACAAGTAAGGCACTATCTACCTCGTTACCCATATAATAAATAGTAAGTAAATAAAAAATTAGTTACTTTATTAAATTACGACATGCGAACATATTTTACAATTTACGTTGTTGAAATACTCAGAGTTCGAGTTTAGTTGTAAAACTGTATATAACATTGATTGAATGTTAATGAAGTGTATTTCTGCTGGATATATCGTTAGGCATTTTCGCTAATAAATTCATTGTATATTTACCATAGCAATATTGCTCTATGAATAGTTGTTCAATATTGTGCCCGCGATACAATTAAATCCTGGAATACTTCAAATTTTAAATAAATTAAAATGTCTAAACGAAACAAAATAATTATAATTTATTCACATTATTAATACATTTATTAGAATGAGCTTATTGCTAAAGCTGGTCGTGTTACGATCAACGGCACTTAAGTTACATAGGGAAGAATTAAAAATTAATATAGTATTTACTTATAAGTAGATTTCATGTTACAATGATGGTTTACAAACCAACTCTAAAAATATTACAATTGGTACTACTATTTAGGTAGACTACATCAAAATAACTAAAATACTACATTCAAATATAATATCGGTCTCAATATTTCTATACTATTTTATATTTAATTTACTAGGGATAGGCTATCAATGTATTTAAAAATTATGTATATAAATTACAAATTAGAGAAATGGCATGGCTATAGAGCCATAAAACTTAAGGAAATAGCATTATTTAAAATGAAATATTATTTAAGGAAAATCATATATTTAAAATGATATTACACGGGTTTTATACAAAAACATTTTATTTTCTTCAGTAATTTTATATTCGAATCCTAAGAAAACCTATTGTGGGTTATTAAAGTGCAGCACAGTAGCTGTTCCAAAATATACTATGTGGGAGTGTTTGTGTCATTTTTAAAGGTACCATACATGTGTTTAAATTAAAGTTACGCATCATTATAACCTTAAAGAAGAAATGTTTTAAAATGTATTGTACAGTTTACCTAAAACAACTTGAAGAATGTCAAACAATGCATACAATATTCGTGTTTTTAAGTTTTATAGAGCTTCAATGTAAAACTTATATGTATTGGAAAAACTTAACATATTTATATTTTGCATTGTGACGTAAACTACATAAATAACTCGATTTAATATGTGCACTGAAATTGGTATAAGGAACCAATCAATCATATATTATTGATATTATCGCAGATATGTGCGGTTGCTTTATTTTGCTTTGAATGAAGCTGCAACATCATAATGGAGGTAAATATTGAGACAAGTTTCATATTTGCTGTTTACGTTTGGCTGCACTGACAGCGATCATACAAGGTAATTGGAGTGGCACACCTGTCTGCAGACAGCCACAAAGACAACCTTGATTTAAGAATTACCTGCTAATGATACAGCTTTATTGAGAGCTGAATTACGCAAAATATTGTTAAATTCTTTTTTGTAACTAACAAAATCAACTCGTAATTAATAGACGTGTACGAACATAGTTTATGTGAGTTAAAATAAAAATAAACATTAGGGGACTTAGATTATGTTTCAAGCTAAAAATGAAAAACTCATAAGTATATCCCATAATATCTTTAAATATGTTTAGGAATTAGATCCTTAAAACAAATTCCAAAATCCTTACAAGTATTGTGCAATCCCACATTTCTTTATAGGCTGAGTGTTGGCCAATTCAAAATTTCATGTTCGGAAAAAAAATCTTGAAGTGGCCTCCAAATCAAGAAAACCCTGTCCCTGGGCATTAGGCAAATACTTACTATGGATGTATGTCTTTGATTTTACCTCTGTTATTAGCCTGTATACTTACGTTCATTAATTTTCTTGGGAATTAATACAAACAATACTAAAGTGCGATTGTTGAGTTTAGCTACAGTTCACCTTCCTCTTATGTGAAGCATCTGAAATCTGATGCTGCAGCAGACTTGACTCTGGTCTACGATATATAGTTGGCGACGAAGAACGAAGAAGCTCAAAATGAACCTCCCACTTCGTTTCGATCTTAGAGACCAGTGAGACGTAGTCCGAAGGGGATTTTCGAAATAAGTATAGGCCTATATTTATCGCAGGAATCCTAAGAACCTCCATTTAAATTTCAGTTCAATCGGTTGTATGGTTTATGCATGAAAGCAAAACGAACAGAAATAGACACTTTCACATTTATAACATTATTAGAATATGGAGAAGTTGGAAGAATTAGAAGTTATTAGAATTAAAATTATAAGAATACACAGTATTCTTATAATTTATAAATGGGTTTGGTTAGAACATTGTAATATTAATAAAACTTTTTGATAATATTATCAATCATTTAGAATATTTAGTTTTAAAACCTATCTAGCTGTGTCCGTGGCCTCCAGAGGGCTATATTTTTCGAAAATTAAGGTAACAGGAAAACATTTTGAGGAAAAATAAACAAAACTTAAATAAGTGACTGTCCTTATTAGAACAAAAACTGATTAATAACAAAAAACTTACTTCTTTAAAAATTGTATGTGCATTGATTAAAATGACGTGAGGTTTTTTTGGAATGCAGCACTTTAATTGATGCAAGAAAAACAACAAAAACTTTTCCAATATAATTAAAAGTATAATTTAGTATATTATCCCTTATATCTGTGTACAACAGGACAGCAATATGATATGTAGGTTTTGATCAAACAACATGATTTACGAGGTACTTATTGATCGCTTTAATGTCAAATCAAATTGTGTAAATGAAAAGATCGGAATAATGATATTTGTCAAATGACAGTATAAGTCGTATGTACTTTTTTTAACTTTTTCCAGTAAAGACGGGCAGGAGGAAGGTTCTCTCTTACGTTTAGGTTCTCCAAAATATGTAACACGAAGGGATCCCAACTCATTTCAACAATTAACCTTCGCAGATAACCATACCTATCGATCAACCCTCTACCTACATATAACGACATTTAGCGTTAGAGATCTGCCGTTCTTGATCGTCCATAGGATCGTCTAGATGTAAGTAACACACACGTCAATGTTTCACTGAAAGTTATAAACCAGCCAGAAGTGAACACTTCAGGGTCTTGCTCATCCTCAAAGCTCACAGTATTCACCACCTTCTTTTTTGTTTGGCGCACTTGCAGTTAAAAACTTGATTACAGATATTCTGTGATATATTAGTATCATATGCCAACTACTTCCCCCTGGAATATTAAAAAAAACTATTTATTATACTCCAATCCACTGATTATTTGCGCATAACATAGGCTACTATGTTAAATGCGTTACCAATCAATTGATTACTAGATTAAATAGCGTCGTCTCTGGTAAGATATAAAATAAAAACATCAATTCAGTTTATCCCGAGACAGACTCCGCCTCGCCACAAACAATCCCTTGACAAATGAAACTGTCAGGTGGGCGGGAAACAGAAATACAACTCCGACATTTCATTATTTTTTAAGTTAAACAGCTTCTTCTAAACTCAGAATTTATTAGTTCACTTGAAGTTGGAAGAAACATGCAGCCAAATCCGGAATGACTGAATACAGTATATCAGATGAACAATGTTTAAAACTCTAAATGAAAGAAACAACAGTGCATCGTTTTTATGGTCTTATCTGTGTTATTTAAGAAATAAACATGTCTAAACCTAAACATTTTTTAGATTAATGTGGATGTGACAGTTTATGTAATATTGTTTGCCGTCATATGTATAATACTAAAAGTAAAAAATCTCTTTTAGAAACAGCAACCATACATCTCAATTAAATTAGGATGTTCAATAAACCATATCAAACAATTATACTTACTACAGATATATATATATATATATATATATATATATATATATATATATATATAACTATACGTATAAAGAATAAATACGTTTAGTTAGAAGGAGTTTTTGTATACACCCAGTATTATTGATGAATGTATGGAATTCGTTAAAAAATAAAACATCTGAATTGAAGTCATAACCAATGCTTTAAATTAAAATATTTGATGTTGAATAATTGCGAAACACCTTCTTAAATGTACTAAAGCGTACATAATAATCCTGTTACTTCAGAAATGGTTGAACAATTAATATTAGTCTAACATGAAAGTAATGAAACCCTCGCTATGATATTAAGGGTTCGGCGATAATAGCTTGGTAAAGTTGTGATCCACCAGCGCTAGATCAGCATTATCGCAATGTCCAGTAATTACCCTTCTCTTCTCATCCATCAGACTGCACAGCGTGGATATAAAGTAAGCTGTGATTCCAGTCATCATAACTTTTTTAATTTATGATCTACCTATTACGCTTTATTTAGAATCGGTTTTAATCCTATATGTAATTATAAATATTAGGCTTGATTCGATAGGGACTATAAACCTTTAACATCACAACGAACATTGAAAAAACGTTCCATACATAAATGATTAGTCCAAGTTCGTTGTTGAGACCTATTTCGACCAGGATGGAGGATTTATAGTTGTGAAACAGTTTTAAAAACAAAAACCACTTGTTTTTTTAGTTTGGAATTCTATCAACATAAGTATATTTTGGGAAAAAAATGCTAATTCAGAAAAGCTGAGGACACATAAGATTTCTACTTAAATCTGGATACTGAATCTTTACATAGATCTGAGAGTGTTAAAGCTGTCTGGATCTTAATCAGAAATTGGATTAACACACTACAGAAAAGTGACATTTATAATCAAAACAATTGATCAGTTAAGGATCTAATTAAACTATTCAATTATAGAGTATATATTTAGACGGGGAATGAATTTCACAAAATAGAGACCTGTAGAAACCACGTGAATTTAAAGAACAAAGCTAATATTGAATCTAAGTGGAACCGAATAGGTTCTAAGATCTAGGTAGGCCTTAGATATTTGATTGGTCTCTTGGTGAATTATGTTGCTCCGAAAACAGCACATTAGCTCTTCAAATATCTCTTCGAATGCCAACGTCCGATTTTACCGGACGTTCGGGAAAAAATCACTACAGATCGAAAACTTATATTTTTAAACTAATATTATATTAAATTGTTTGTGAAGAACTGTTATTTTCAAAATAAACTGTTATAGTACACTTCCGATCAATTGAATTTAATGCAAATCAATCTAGAACTCACATATAAACATTTTTGGTTGACATGGCTACCGGAAACAATGTGACATTAGTTTCTTAAATGTTGTATAACTCACTCATTATTGTAGATAATGATATACATTTTTCAAGATTTATAGATAACTGAATACCCTTTCCAGTGATATGAACAAAGAAAAGGATATGTTTTTTTTTGGTTATGATAATTATGTTAAAAATGAAATTTAAATATATTATGGAGTTTTTTGAAGTAAGTCCAATTTTGATATTCCTAAACTTTATTTTATGGTAACTTCGTTATTATATGATAATAAAGGCAGTTCTCAAAGAAAATATACAAAAACAGAATGTTTATAGATTATTAAATAATCAAACTGTCTGCGAATTGTTTTACTGAAACCTTGCAAAGGGGCTGGCACTTTTAGGGTGCACCCACTAGAAAAGACCTGGCTCTTTTCAGTACACCCACTCAATAAATACTTGGTAATCAAAGGGTTAAAGAGTTTTCACAAAAAGACAAATCTACGGAATCCATTGTATTAGAAGATAGAGAGGTCTAATTTGTGCCGAAGAATTTTATTTATAATGGGCCATATGACAATATAATACAACATTACATTTAGCAAATGTATAAGGACTAAAGGCTATGTATTACTATTTTCCCTTCTACTTTTGACAGACACTGTAAATAGCAACAACGTGAATAACAATTAACATGAATAAATAATACGGAAACCTCGTGTTAATAGTTTATACAAATTGACATTTAATACAGGTTTGTATCTATATTAGATAATGCAATTTTTAATCCCTACTAAAATATCAGTATTTTATAAAATTAATACAATAAACCATAAAATTACATAATATACACAGATAATCTTTGCACTTCGGTCATGAACTAGAGTGGAGAGTGTTATCCCAAGTAAGTTTGGTCTCGTAAAGTGTGGACTAAACAAGAGAGAGTTACGAGAGTTTGGACGTGGCTCTGCAAAGTTTGTCTGAGATGTGATACTGGAAAGCTGACACAACATTATAACGTAGAGCTGAAATACAATGTGATGAGTCAGGTATGTGAATCTGGGCTAAACGCTTTTTGATATTTCCTACAGCTCACCCTTTGTTAATGTTAGGGTTAGGTCAGAGAATGGAAATCTCTGATAGTTTGTCTGAGATGTGATACTGGAAAGCTGACACAACATTATAACGTAGAGCTGAAATACAATGTGATGAGTCAGGTATGTGAATCTGGGCTAAACGCTTTTTGATATTTCCTACAGCTTACCCTTTGTTAATGTTAGGGTTAGGTCAGAGAATAGAAATCTCTGATAGTTCGTCTGTGATAACTCCGATGTTATCTATAGGTTTATCGTACAAATTTACTTTTCTGGACGACGATTTAATTAACCTAATATTAGTATGTACTATGATGTAACTTTACTTAATTCAAATACTAGAAATAGTACTTTAAGATTTTAAAAATTACATATGGTTACTAACCCATAGAATTTAGATTACTAAATTGGTGTTTAGATATTCTACTCGATTACAAGTAGAAATATCTTACTGAAAAGTAACTTCAATGTAAACTCAAAACAACATAAGAGTCAAAAACTCTTAAAACATTAACGGGGAAGAACTAAATTGTAAATTATTTGAATTGCATGGCAAAACCTATACAGTTATTAAAATTTAGATCAGACTATGTTATTATCACATTTATTGAAATTCATGCAACTAAAAAGATTTTTAGAGTGGTTTTGTGAAAAGGTTTGGCTCATAAGTTCCACTACATTTCACCTAAACAATGAGTTGGGCCTTTAACTAACTTGTAGAACATCCGTGCGAAGTTTTCTAAAGATATGTTAAAAATCACTGAATGTACAGTAACGTTACATAGAAAGAGATTTGTTTACACAAATAGTGCAGTAGATCTGTAGATTAGAAAGAAGAAAAAGTAAGATATTATAAAAGAATTGAGCAGTCAATGGCTGTAGTTGGATGAGCAGATGAAGTTGAATTCGCTACCCAGATGGGTTTTCGTAGCTGCGTCTCCAACTGAAATTAAATACCGAACTTTGTGATTTTCTTGGAATTTCCGGCCGACAATATTAAATTGTTATGTCAAACTTTAGCCAATAATCAATTATTGTAATTCCTCTCCTAAAAGATTCTGAGAGGAGTGTTTCCTTTCTCTAGATGTTTTAATTCCGCACACTTGTTCAAACTTTTTACTTTCTGATATTATGAATGTTGAAGAAGGAACATAATGAAATATTCAATACGACTTATGATCCAGTTATCATGTACAATACTAATTCTGTCTATCTGTCTACTTGTCCGTACGATATCTTGAGAACAAACTGAGTACATACAATTTTCTAAGCTAACATTAATAAAATCACGTAGTAATCAAATCAGGTAATTCAAGAAATGAATTTCTATAGGAAGCAAAATGGTAACATTTTCAATATGTAATCATTTTGTTTCTACAACTGTTATGGAGCTTTAATTTTCACAGAATGTTTATAAACCTTACGTTATTAGTTGTGTAGAGTTTGAAAATGTTCGGTGCATAAATGGGCAAGTAATATAAAATCAAACTTTTAAATCTCTTAAAATCACTATATACAGCATCGAGTTTGATGATCGCGCATGTCACGCGATCGGATTTGGTAGATAGTCATTGAACAATTTTACATTGTTCTTATGTGCAACCATGATGACAACTAGAAAATAGTAGAATTAATAAATTTATGAACAAACAGAGGAGGATCATTTGACATTTTAACATATTACATAGTAACACATGAAGCTCTGGAATCGAAATGTTGTATGTAACTTGAGCGAACCCTACTAAGCGATACGTGGTGTGGCGTACTCGAACCTTGTTTTAGTTTGGACGACCGATTAGAAGTATTGATTCACATCAATGTATAGTAAAATCTTTTTATAACTTTAGAATCAAGGAAAAATAATATTAGTTAGATAAAAAAATTAAAGAAAGTATTGGTTAACTGAATAGAAAATAACATATAATTGGACCTAAAACAATGAAAATCAAGAAGCTTGAACATAATATTTCCAGTGTCCCTATTATTGTGATTAGTACAGTAGATATGTGCATACACTATTGACCAATGTGTTGAATTTATTTGTATATTAATTCATTCCTTGGTTATGTAACTAGGGGTAAACAGCAGTAAATAATCCGTTTTGAACGGCCAAGCCATATGAATGCAGTGGTTATTTATACAATGTTTACAATTTGATTATTGATTATATTAAATAGATATTCTTGTCCCCATTAGTGTGTTATCATAATATTTCCTATTAATGATATTTTGAATGTAAAATGTGTAAAATGTATTAATTTTTGTTGTTATCAGTTTGCATATAAAGTATGTATACTTAAATAATATACTTAAATTGCAATGTATTATATTTAAGCAGATTAACATAAACTCATATGACATCTCAAAATCGTGGTAGTTAAGAATTATTTTCTACTGTACAAAAATAATAATTAACATTTTATTTTATGGATGCTCGATTCCAAAGGAAGAATTGGAAGACTCTTAACACTTAATATTCGATCTCAACCAGGTGCTGTGTATTATTTAATATTATATAGTAACTTGCAACATAACAATGCAAAATTTCTATGGTGTATATACGGATTAAAATTTATAAAACGGAGCAATGCTAATAACTTAATTGAGTCCACATATTTTCACAGCAAAAAACGAATCACTTATTACTTTTATAACTTTTTTATAAGAAACTCATTACAATGACTGTTACAATACGGTTAATATACATTAAAACAAGTAAATTTTAAAAACCAAATACTAAATGGATTTTCTGAATATTATTATTTAAATGATAAAAGTCATGAATTGATTCAATCATTCTCATTAAAAACGGGTTTTATTGTTCACCTGTGAGTTATTCTCGATTTGGGTGTATTGGGTGGGAGAGGCTGTTCTTTCCTCTATGTTTGCTTCAACTCTTTTAAAAGGAACTTTCTGTCCATCATCGTTTTTATTAAATTTCTCATTAAAATATCCACAATTCCTAATTCATAATCAACCAAACAGTTATTGAAGTCTGCATTCATGCTCATATTGAAATTTTCTAAGTACTCACTGTTTGAATTCTCGAGAATCTCACCTGAAACATAACAAAATCATTTTTAAAAATATTGCCATATAAATGAACTACTAAAATATGATATATGTAAATGCAATTTCCACATTTGATAATAGTGTAATATTTCTAACAACATTAAAAGGCTTAGCAAGCGTAAATAATATTAATTTTGTTATTTTGCGGCCACTACAGCTGTATCAAATTCATTGATAGATCATATCTCCTCATGAATAATCATGACGGTAACGAGAAGATAACAGAAAAAATAAATTTGCAAACAAATTGAGTACAATCATCTGAAATTTTAACATGTGATATAGTAACATACATATATATATATATATATATATATATATATATATATATATATATATATATATATATATATATATATATATATATATATATATATATATCTATATATATATATAGCCTATCAGAATTAAATAGCGAAGCTTATTACACGACACGTGATCTGGCGTACTCGTGCCTTGTTTGTGGGAAATTGTAATTTGATATAAAACTGGTATTCATATTGGACATTTCCTAGGATTTCTGATAATTTGTTCTTCACCAAATTATTCGTCAAATTACTCTTATTAATATATAAAAATTAATATTTTTATAATTGACACTGATATTGATATTTATTCAGCAGTTGTGATTGCGTGGACTGATTAGTTAGATTAGGAGCTGATCCGTTCTTGTCGAAATGTTCACATTGCATAATATTTGAAAACGTGTATTTCAGAAAAATCAGCTCTAGTATAGGGTGAAAACGGTAAGAAAAACAAGTAGCCATTTGAACTGTTGTGTACAACGTATAAAAAACGTGTGTAAAATCATAGAATGTCTTACTTTACTTTTAAAAATTTTCAACAAATATCTTACTGAAAAAATACCGAATCGTGTATTAATCATTGAATAAAATACGGTATGCATATCTCCCAAAAAACCGAACACGTCCAAATAAAACTATTATATATTATATTATATTAGTTTGATACCCAATTGAGATACTTCTTGTAAGTTGTAACTATTTATATTAATGAACTGTTTTTAGCAGAGACTTGATCAACGTCACAGGTGCAGTAGAAGCTTGAACCTGTCAAGCATTAGGGGGTCCATCATGTTAAGCACAGCTGTCTCCTGATTCCATTTCGAGTTCCAGTGGAGCAATTATAAATAAATATTTATTTAATATATAGGGTACAGGGTGAATAACTATTATGAATACTGCACATTAGCTTTTTAATGGCAGCACCTAGAAAACCGAAATTCAGTTTATATTTGTAAACTCAGTAAACTGCAGTTTTCGGTTAGTCACAAGATTACTCCAGTCCCCAAAATATCATATTTTAGACCCAAATTAACAATTTTAAATGTAATCCCTCCTCAAGTTACGAATAATTTTAAATGTCTTTATGAAAGATAATTAACAGTAAAATATTCAGGTCCCCATCTCAAGCCAGAAGAAAATGGCGGCTAATTAAAATGTAACATATTTATAACCAAACAAATTATGAATATCAATGTTTATTACTAACGGTGGGCAAACCCCACAATAACTCTCTTAGCAAGCTCTGACCTACCTCGACAGACGGTATCTCAGTCTTATAAGCTATAAGGGAAAGTGTATTGTTTTGTACATATATTGGATTGTAATATTCCACATTTTATACGGACTTGAGATAGACTGACCTATAAGCTTCACTGTTAATTTTATATCAAACAGACATAAATAAAGCGATATAAAACTTTATGGGGATTTAGAGTAAGGAATTTTAAGTTGAGCCCAGAATTTGGTTATTGATAAAATTTGGGCAACTTGTGATACTATTTTAAAAGAGCAGTTTTGTACTCTACAGATACTCGGTTTTGTTGTTCTTGTTGTGGTAGTCAAAAAGATAATATGTGGTATCCATATTTTTATATATAAAAATAATTTAATAATTGATTAATAAATAATAATTATTGATAAAAAAGTAGTAGTGATATAAGCGCTAAGTGTAAACATGATTCTACACTTCATCTCATTGTGTACAATAGAATTACATTCCCATAAGATACATTCATCAGAACCTAAAACTACGGGAGATATATTAAAACAAAAAAACTATTTACTGAAGTATTTCATAAATAGTCATCTATAATTTGTCATAAATATAATAAAAATCACTTAGTAATATAATAATATATAACGACATTAAATAGTTATTGTTATTATTAAGATAATTTTAATTTTGTTTATATTAAATTAATTTTGTATTGATTAACATCATCATCACACAACGTTCTTAATTTTAATCAATTCAATTTGAAACGTAATGATTATTTAAACGCAATTTAATTTTCCTCACCCAAAATTTTTGAAGTTTGTTATTTATATTGATATTTTACTATCAAAATTTTATTCTCAGTAGTGATGAATGTTAAGAAGACACGAAGACTAAAAGTTAAGAAGGCTGTGAAACTCTTTTCTATTTGACTGGGGAAGTGAAAAGATTTAAATTTATGCACTGACCCAAAATTTGTTTTCTTCCCCTTAAAAATAGTTGTTGAACACCGAAATTCCAACTTTTATATGACTGCAAAGAGCCACAGAGTCAGAATTTCTCATTTTCAAAGCCCTTTCGATAAAAATCTATGTGGTGAAGACCATACATTTTTGGTGAGATCCAATCTCTACCAGAACTTCACACCCATAGACCTTTAACTTTTGCAATTATAATTGTCAAGAAAATCTATCAGTGTCAAACGAAATTTGACTTTACAAGAGATTTTGTTTCATAAACTTTAAAATTTATCAATATTCTGAACATTCCCCATTTCAAAAATTTAATATATGTATTTCATTATCGAGTAATAGCCGGCACTCCTAACCACTCCCTGAGTAATGATCTTATTCGATATACCTGCTTAAAATCAAAGTTTTAAATATTAATTTAATTATAACTCGTGTATATTTATAACCTAAATTCTCAAGTATAAATGTATTCTCATATTTAAATTTTGTACCAGGACCCCAATATTGCAATTTATAATTTTTATTTTTAACCAAATGTATTATAATTATAAATAAAAAATAAAATGAAATCTTTACTAATCATTTGCAAGGAAATAAAAGTATCTATTTATTTCTTTAGCGTAACTTACTCTAATATCTAATTTACAGTAGTATAAGTAATATTAAATAAATCCTTACTTATATTTAAATATTTATTTCTTTATGCAAGTCTCTATAGTGACCTGTTAGATAGTCCTTGTTGTGAAGGTTTCATAGTTAAATCTCAATGCATGAAATTCTCACCATTAGTTCGTCTGAGTTTTCTTTTAAATTGAATGTGGATTCAATAAAACATGCTACTAATTTCTAGTTATCACTGAAAATTTATGTCCTTGGTGAATACATGTTTTTATTAAATTAAATAAGCTTATTGTTGTAAATATATTTGTAATTATTTATAACTTAGAAGCTATTACTTCAGCCTTTGCATAAAAGAATATTCTGGAATTAAATGAAAAGCTGGAATTTGTAAGTTATACTGCAGATTTTAGCATTAATGTTCCCCTAACTGCACAGTTTGCAAGTTAATGAAATCTATGTTTTGCTCATTTTGCCGTTGTATTCGCGTAAATATTGTATAAACGCAAACTAACATTATTCTCTTAACAGACTGTTTAGGTTCCCAAACCCTTTTAATTTAGAGCCAGCTGTATGAAACGACCTTGAGTTTTTTTTCCCCATAAGAGCAATGTTGAACCTCATGCACTGAAGGATTAAATACAAAGGAAAAAAGGTTTAAACACATATGAAATCGTTTTTATAACTAATTAAATATATTGTTTGCATAACAGTTGTGATTTCGAGTTAAATAAGTAAAGTTGTGAATATCAAATTGACACGTTCTAGGTCATAAAAAAATTGAGTTATGTGTAACACTTATTAGATTTTAATTACTAAACAGAAAAAGGGAAGTCAGACTATGCTACTGACTCTATGCTACGGATATAATTAAAACCGTTTTTTTATAAAATATAATTACAGGATTACAAAATAATACATGTCTACATATGGCAGTACAAGTATATTACTGAACTATTAGGATGGATTTTGCTCATCTTATAAGATGATGTGATGACGCCGCCTTATATGTCGTACACAAACGATGATATAATAAAAAATTTAACGTATACACTACATATTTCAGACAAACCTTTAACATATCCTTGTAATAAACTAATAAATTGCCATACACCTTGATATTATATGAAACGTATAATACCGTTATGATATTTTCTACGATACTTTTCATTTGATAAGTTTTAATGAGTCATTTGAAAAGTAATAAAACAGTTTTGTCTTTAAAGCATCAACAGAATACCGACGTTAAAACCGTCTCCTCCCTTGGAAGGATGAGCGGCAGTAAAAATCAGAAGCACTGGGCTGGAAAGTGACAGATGGTGCCAACTGCTGACTTGTAGCAACACTGTTGCCAACTTGACAACACAAACACATACAAAGCATACTAAATTTGTTTAAACGTCAACGCTTTTCGAATTGAAATGTTTAGAAAATTCAATAATAAGTTGAAGCCAATTTAAATGCAGAATTTTAGATGGTGTAATCAATTTTGGGTATACAGTAGAATTTGTTTAAATGTTAAATCGATAGTAAAACATTTTTCTTAATCGCCCCATTTTGTAATCAGGGCCAAATTAAAAGACCCAAGATATATGTGACATTTTTAGTACATGTAGATATGTGTTAACTTTAGGCAATTACATGTTTAGTATTAAAAAACAATTTTTTAAATCATAAAATGTAATTTTCTTAAATTATATGTAATTTACAAAAAAATATTTTCTTTGGCCATAAATAAGTGGTAGATGATGTAATACATAATTGAGTGTACAAGTGATGAGAAGGGTCATATTGTAAGATCATCATGGACTAAGAAGTCTGAAAAAATCACTTTGATTGATTTTCGTATATAGTAACAACTAGGACAAAGAGATTTAACGTAGCAACTTCTGGATAGCAACGGGAAGTAAAAGAATAAACTCAAGGTAGGTAAGTAAACTTCATTTGTTTTGGGACGAAACATATAAGTGTAAAAAAATAGTTGGTTATATTTTTACAAGATTATATTTTATAACACCATCAAGTAGATATGTAGATAATGATGTGTTCAACTACTAAATACTATATTTAAAACTATTATAAAACTACATTCTCTATTATAGGGTTTAAACAAACACGTTTTAAATTATCTGTGTTTATCGTCATACAAAAAATTACTTAAAAAACAGCAATTTGGAATAAATAATATAGATCTTAAAAGCAATGGAAAAATAATAAAAATCAGGAGCAATGGACTAGAAGTATTAAATACTTGCAACAATACCCTTGCCAACTTGAAATAAAAATCATTTACCATTTTCCAAGAGAATCGTAAGTCGACATACACAGAATGAGTAGCAGTTTAAATGGAATATAAATAGCATGAAATGTAGTCAAATCGATTAATCATAAAATTTAATAGCCTTGTGCTTTTGGAAAAGGTGAAATTATAACTGGTTTGTGGAGTATAACCTACTTTGAAGTTATAATGCAGTCATTATTAAGAGTAGTATAATTGAATTCTGATAAATGTAATCAAATATTAATTAATATTTATATAAAACTTAGACAGCCTATTAAATCATGAACTTCCAACTTTTCTAAGATCTCCTAGACATTAACTTATTCATGCTAATTGATTAAAATTGTATCAATTAAAATACATATCATATGGAACGATATATTAGAAAAGTGAAAGAAGTAAAACATTCCCTAAATTTAGTTTGTGGTTATATTAATATATCTTCATTTTTTAAACACCTTTCCTGAAATATTTTTCATTTATAAAAAAACACAAGATCCAATGGCTTGATATTGGAAAGGAGCACTAATATATTTTGCTGTGAAAGTCAATCAGTAAATATACATGGTTCCTTGGTTAAGTATATATATATATATATATATATATATATATAGGATTATATTTGTTACAAAAAACCGACACTGTCTAGTTATTATTTTAATAAACGTAAAAGTTGAAATCTTCTATTAAAGTTCCTTTAACGGAAGTTAAGATTTTTCAGATTTGAAGTGTCTTATTTTTACTTCATTTTCAGTTATTTTCTACAACAAACTATGCTGCCATTCATTGGAAACACGTACTCGTATATGGTATTTAACTGTGACCATAACCATTGTACCATAGGTATAACCATTATGCTGAATCGCGGTAGGAAGTAGGCTCCTTGTTAACTAGACGCGGTGCGTGGACATTGTTTGTTGGTTAGACCGGTAAATCAGCTGATCGAGATGTCATCGGTGATACGTTCCCGAGCCGGTTGGCTTGAGAGAGGGGAGCAGTCTTGGAGTGTCAATCACAGCGTGCACAGACGTCCAGTTAAGAAGCAGTAGTTCTTCCTCTAATCCTTTACTTTTGGGATCTAGAGTAAATTCTTTACCGGGTGTAATTTAAATCAAGTTTTTATATATTGTTATAAGTGCGTAATAGTTTCCTTTCAGCCTCCATAGTCTTCAAAGTAGTCTTCAAAGTCCCGTACCAGCGTTTAGTTAATATCTTTTATTTTATACTGTTGTGTTTAAATTTCTAAAGTTTGCCACATTACAGAGTCTGAGAATTAATTCAAAATTTTTTTTGGAAGCATTGTAAATTAGATTTTGATCGTAAAGTTAATATCAAGTTTTGTGTTATTTTGATTTTGAATATTTTGAGAAGAGAACTTTTTATTTTATTTTGTTAATTTAAACCATTTTGGAGAAGTATACATGTTTAGTTTCATTTTAATTTTGATCAGACTCTTAATTAGATTTGACCGATTGTGAGAAGTTTTTTTGAAGAAAATCAAATCTAAAGTTTGTAAACTTTGTTAAATTTTTGGGTGAACTTTAAATCGGAATAAATTAAGTATTTCCGAAAGGTTGTCCTGATTTATAGAATATTATCTCCACAGTCAATTAATATATGTACTATAATAACGGTACACCATAATTGTGAATTTAAAGTTTACGGAACATAATATCTCAAATATTAATGCATCTATAAATTACTTTGTTCGAAAAAGTTGCACCGAATGGATAGCTTAAGATAAAGGGTGCACAGAGAGTGGAGCAATAAATTAACAAGATCTGTGCCACTGCCACGAATTAAGTTCCCAACAAACGTTAGTAAAGTTTGTCCACTTGAGAGTTCTCTGAATTAAAGTGAAGATAAGTCTTACTTCTGTGTTTAATTTGTGTTCACACACATAAGGTGTAGGAATACGACTTATTCGAGGAGTTTATCCATTCAGTGTACAAAGTCATCGTACTCATCTATTTTAATCAAATATTGGTCAGGGACCCTAATAATGTCGACGTAAAATTTCGATGAAATCGGCTCAGTCGTTATTACGCGATAGAGTAACATATAAAACACACACACACACACACACACACACACACACACACACACACACACACACACACACACACACACACACACACACACACACACACACACACACACACACCATTAGATTTTCATATAATAGTATTCAGGGTGTTCAGTAAAGTGTTCCAATACTTTGGGATTTATTTTTACACATAAAAATGGGCAAAATAGTCATACGAAGGTATGCCGTTTAGTTTTCCGTTTATCTGTCTGTATGTGTATCTCAACTGGGACATGTTTGGTGCTCCGGTATAGGTCCATTAGATGAGATAACCTAAATGTTTAACCAAAAACATGTTGATACTGTAGCTATTAAATAATCTACTTTTTCTATAGTGAAATACGTTAGGAAATTATTCACATCATATCACTCGATAGAGGTCTATTCAGATTGTCTCCAAACACCATTTAGTAGTTAAAAAAAATAAAAAATGTACTACGTTATTAACTATAGAATAATTCAAATTTATAACAAATAATACTTATTAACAGCAAAATATTATGGAATGGTTCTAAATAAAAATGTTATTTTACCTAGAACTAATTTTTCCCACAGTTCTCCACAGTTTTCACACAGTCGGTAATATCGATATTACCGAGCACAAGTATGTTGTATTGTCCAGAACCACCTAGAATGAAATGTTCAATCGGATTTTGAGCAGCAAAAATACACGAAAGTAAGAAAAGAAAATTAGCTCTCAGATGTTTTTAATAAACCTTGAGAGAATCCTTGAGAAAACGCCCTGAAGTTAACAAAGAGACCCAACTGACATTTTAGCTGTGTCGAGTGAGACGACAATCTATATGTATTAAAATTAAAACTGCCTCCTTCACTAACTATCACCTTTATCTTACCTCTAATAGCTTAAAAGGACGAAGTTGGAAATAAATATCTATCTCACATTAAATTAGAAAGTTTGTGTGATTGATTTAAATATGAAAAAAAACTATATTAAGTATCTTCTTGGGTTTTAGAAGCAAAAAACGGTTAGTAATACACTTAATAACAGAGATTTATTTGGTTTAGAAGATTCTTTATACAAGATTAGCTGGAAATTTTCTAAACGGTCAGGTAAGAATGACAAAGGCAATAATAAATAATAGACTGGAAATATTTGCAGCAGGACGATCGTATTATGTGCAACGTTTTGGAAAAGCTCAACAGATTCAAGCGTTACATCATTTCACTTTACCATCCTGTAACTTCAGTAAAACCGATGTTTTCAATATCAATCGACTACTATAGCACGAGACGTATTATTGCAAGCCTTGGTTGTAGCAAATGGACTGTTGTTTAATGCACTTAGACCTGAACATTTATAATTTAGATCTCTTTTCACTATTAATAGATAATTAACCAAATGGCTTGGCCTGCAATTATATGTCGTGCTATAGTGACGTTTAATACTACTAACAACTTGTTTCATAATTGTGCCCGCCAGCAGTATTATTACTTTTTCAGTAGACATAACATAAATACAATAAGTATTTCAAACTTCTATTAAAGAAGATCATGCATATTAAATACACGATCTCCCAGGTTGAATAGTTTTATTGATTTTGCGGTAGAAGCTTGGTGGGGATTTTTTTTATTTTGAAGAGCTCTGAAAATTTGATAAACAATGGAAATTAAAAATTAAAGTTATTAATACAATTTTAAGTAAGCGACCAAAAACAATAGCTTAAAGTTATTCCATTGAGAAAATACATAGACACAACCCCAAAACTCAAGCTTCGAGTATACGTAGTTAATTAATTGCGATAAATTAATAATTTATCGATTGTGCAGCTGTAACGCATACTACTGCAAGGAAAGTTAACTCACACCAGACCTCAGGTCAGCGTAGGAGGTTTGGCTTTCGCCCTACATAGGAGAACATCCTGGCCGGGAGCGAGCAATACTTCAAAATTAAAATTAATTGCTAGTAATTAACTAATATTAAGAAGTACAAAACCGAATGTCGTTTGTACCTTAAAAATAAGCAACTGAAAATTAATTCAAGATATATAGACAAGATATAGACAGTAATTTGATTTTTCATATCATATCCGATTAAATCAACAATTGAAATATGTAAATAGTTAGTTATTGTTGTATTAAAATTCAATTAAATATAGATAAATATTTAATGAAAATAAAATAACAACATCCAGGTAGCTTGTTCAAATTTATGACTTATAGCTTGCAATTGTTTTTAACAAATTTCTGTGTAATATGGCTGAATTACCATGTAAATACATGTTATTTCAAATTACATTTATTTTTATTACTAATGTTAACCGTTATACTACTATTAACCGTTTCATTATAATATTGGATTTGGCATTTAAATTATCAACGCTGATTTGGTTTATATATTGGTTACTAATTATTAATAATTTCCAGTTTGCAAAACAGGGCGAAAAAATAAATTAACACTGTATCAACAATGTTCTGGGTCTATAATACATATGTAGCTGAAGGGATTAATATCAATAATTGTTGTTGTGTGAGATAAATGGATGTAGAGAGGAACTCAAATCAATATTCTAGTAAGGACGAGTGTCAGGAATTGCCATGAAATAGTGATAAACGACCTCGAGCTAGATTAATTATCTCCAGACAGATGAATTATAGCACAGAATGTTATAAGGGGTACGCTGTATCAATGGTGGTCGGTGATCATTGAGTGAATACATGCTATATTTGAGGCTGTTATATAACTAAATAGGGCTTCCTTTGTATCCCTATCAACATAGTTATATTTAAATTATTCATGGCCTAAAATTAAGTAATAAATCTAAAATACCGATAAATTATTTTATACAAAAGTGTTGAACTTGAGTACTTTAAATAGCTAACTCATATTCGGTTTCAAATAAGCTTTTAAAAGTTTTAGGAAATGTTAAAAATGTAAATATTTTCATTTGAGACAGTTAAATTTAAAAATCTAAAATTATTTTGATTTTTTTTTTTTTTTTTTTCCAGGAAAAAGTCCACACATCGAATCTATGGGAAGAATCCATTACTTTTGAACTCAAGCAATCAATTTTAACTCTGAGGAAAATAATTAGAAGGAACTTTTATAAAAAATATATTTGTTCAATAATTACCACCCAGTGTTTTCTCAACGAATTATTAATTGTATTAAGGGAGTTATTAATGACATTGGATTTTATTGAAATAAAATTTTGTGTTTTTTGAAGGCTTTTGAAGCAAATACCGTTGCTTTTCCCGGTTTATAATTTTTC
The DNA here is from genome assembly GCF_021130785.1 of Homalodisca vitripennis. Taxonomy (NCBI): domain Eukaryota; kingdom Metazoa; phylum Arthropoda; class Insecta; order Hemiptera; family Cicadellidae; genus Homalodisca; species Homalodisca vitripennis. The sequence goes on from NC_060211.1 coordinate 78,578,844, forward strand.
AGGTTGATAATGTACAGAAATATGTTTGTTTAGTATTTCCACAACTTGAGTTACAGAGAACGATGCCGATCATTTTTATTGACGAAACCTGCATTAGCGAAATCTGTGATATACTACTATTTTTGTATATCACACTGAATGAATAAAACATTATTGACCTTTATTAGTGTCTGTTTAACTTGTATATCATAAACGCAATGTTGATTTTCACAAAGGACACGTATCCCATTTTGACTCGAAATTAAGGTATGTTAAAAGAAATAAATGGTTATTTAATAACCAGCAATCTTCAATGATAACAGAAGAGAACTATTTAAATAAATGTTAAATTTCGTGAAGAACGCGTTATAAATTTTAACTTGATAAAACGGAATGCTGAGAGACATGTGTTGTGACAAAGCTCATATTCGCTGTTCACGGTTGGTTACACTGGCAGTGATCCTGCAATAAACTGAACTGTTACAGTGGCACACCTGCCTGGAGCTTTGTTGTTATGAATGTTATACAGAAACACCGATACTCCACCCCCCCCCCCCACCTACCCCCCCCCCCCCCACCCCCCCCCCCCCCCACCCCCCCCCCCCCCCACCCCCCCCCCCCCCCACCCCCCCCCCCCCCCACCCCCACTGCGATAATATCAATAATATATGATTGATTGGTGTTTTACACCAATTTCAGTGCACATATTAAATCTAGTTATTTATGCAGTTTACTTCATAATGAAAAAATATATAATATGTTCAAGTTTTTCCAATACATATCTGTTTTATATTGAAGCTCTATAAAACTTAAAAACGGTGAATATTGTATGCATTGTTCGACATTCTTCAAGTTGTTTAATGATACGTAAATTTAACTTAAACACATGTATGGTACCTTTAAAACTCACACCAAACACTCCCACATAGCATATATTGCAACAGCTACTGTGCTGCACGTTAATAACCCACAATAAAGTTTTCTTAGGATTAATTACTGAAGAAAATAAGATGTTTTTGTATAAAACCCGTGTAATATCATTTTAAATATATGATTTTTCTTAAATAATATTTTCATGTTAAATAATTCTATTTTCCTTAAACCTTATTTCTTTATAGCCATTTCATTTCTATAATTTGTAATTTAATTGTTAAATACAACTGATACAAATTAGAGAATTAAGTACGCGTAGTAAAGAAATATTGAGACTGATTATATTTGAATGTAGTATTTTAGTTATTTTGAATGCAGTATGCATAAATATAACGACCAATTTTAAATATTTTCAGAGTTGGTTTGTAAACAATCAATGTAACATGAAATCTACTTACAAGTAAATACTATATTAATTTTTAGTTCTTCCCTGTGTAAACGTAAAGTGCCGTTGATCGTAACACGACCAGCTTTTAACAATAATTTCATTCTAATAAAATCTATAAATAGCATCGTTTAGACATTTTAATTTACATACAATTTAAAGTATTCCAGAATATAATTTTATCGCGGGCACAATTTATTTAATGTTATTAAACAACTCTTCATAGAGCAATATTGCTATGGTAAATATACAGTGAATTTATTAGCCAAAATGCCTAACGATATATCCAGCAGAAATACACTTCATTAACATTCAATCAATGTTATATAAAGTTTTTATCAACTAAACTCTAACTCTGAGTATTTCAACAATGTAATTTGTAAAATATGTTTGCATGTCGTAATTTAAAAAAGTAACTATTTTTTTATTTATCTACTATTTATTATATGGGTAACGAGGTAGATAGTGCCTGACTTATTTTATTGTAAGTTTAGGTATCTAATGTTTATTTCGTGCCGCAAATATCTCTAGTTACTTTTATTGTTTACAAAAGAGGGCTCTCGAAAATAGTGCATAAGTACACACAATAAAATAACTACAGCGTAATCTAACAGTTCAACTAAACAAATAACTAGTGACACAGCTCTTGAGAATGTAACACGCCAAGCAACGTCTGTTTTCTGTATTACACTCAACGACGCAGCTCTAAGCAGGTGTGTCCCCTATAACAGGTAAGTTTATTGCAAGATCACTGCCAGTGTTAACCAACTGTGAGGAGGGAATATGAGTCTTGTTTCAATACTGGAATTTTTTAAATACACATGTCATTCAGTTTTATCGGGTTACAAGTGTAAAACACGTTGTTTGCGATATGTAACTTGTATTTAAATAGTTCTCCTACTTTATTAAAGATGTTTGGGTCATAAAATAATACTTTTTATGTGCGTCCAAACTTTAAGATCAAAGACGGTTTCAGTGATTTAATTGAGGTTTCAAGATATTTTCACTGAAGTACGTAAAATATAAATTTTATAAAGTATTAAAAACTAGCCGAGTTTTGCTAGAAAACTGTGAGGCTGTCAATGTTAACGAATGCCATAACGAGACCGTGGAATGACAGAACGCTAATTTTCAATACAAGCACAGGTCACCATAGGACCTCACGGTAAATATCACAGATGTACACAAAATACGTATAATAGACGTTAAACTTGAAAAGTTATCTCGTATGATGGATCCATGGACCCCACTACGCTTTCATATTAATAGCGTACTTACAAGACACACCCATATCTTATTCTCATAAACTTTAAGTGATTCATAGATATTCATGAAAAAAACCCCCTTTCTCCCTTTTATAATTTTTGTTGTCTTTAGTTTGTTTTGGGTTTTAATATAACATTTTCTTCACTTGGTAGCTTCTTTAGTATATTTCCTAATTTAATATTCTGATGATCTATAAACTATATTAAGGCTTACAAGTACCATATATGTCAGTTATATATTTATAGCGTGATATTTTGCAAGCTTTTTTTCCATTTTCATTTGTAATTTCTATCGAATTCCTTTAACCCTTAACGCTTTGTTTTTAAACATCTCAGAATTTACTATTTTTTTCTATAGACTCATTTCAAACTGTTTTTTTTTTTTTTTTAATTACAAGTAGCATATTCTAATTTGCAAAACCTTTGACTCATTAATATACATAATTTATTATAAAAGATGTTAGTCGATTCTAGGAATGTCATTCTTTTTAAAATACTAACGACAATGTGTGCGAAAATCACTTTCTGTTATGTATATATTTAAAATATTTCACTAACCTGTTGCATAGTTTGTCATTCCCTATATAGTTATTATTTTCTATCAGTATTATTACACAATGTCAATCTGAGGATTGTCTACGGCTCGGTTAAAAGAATGAAAATATTGTCTTTTTACTTTATTTTAAATAATTAATTTTAATAATTTTAATACAAAACGTAAAATTATATACATTTACATCATTATGTTCAGTTACTTTCATAAGGAAATCTAAAAGTTCAGTATCCGTAAGGTATGATCCTCATGTTATCAGAACCCTGAATGCTATAAAGACTTGCGTCAATCTGTTTCCACAACATTTACTCAAGTCGTGACCATCACAAACGTAATCTAATGCCAAATCGATACTGGAAAGCTCTGAAAAGCTTCCAGTACACAACAGTGGGATTCTGTCAGCCGAAAATAAATTTTCAATTATTCTATATTTGTATTATTTCTCGAAGAATTCACGGAAGACGGAGTGGCAAGACTAACAATAACAGCCAGCGAAAAATAATAAAACCTTCTGTTGAATATTATAATATTATTTTACACTATTTTAGTAATAAAATTTGTATCACAATAAATAAACTGATTTTAGTATTAAGATTTGTTTTGCTTCTTTCTCATCTGACCTTAATACCGGTTCAAAACTCCTTGAGATCTTTCCAGCAGATGCAAGTCCAACCTTTCAGATCTTCTATCAGAGCAGTTACAATTTTAACTCGTAAATTTAACTTTAAAGTAAGAAATATCTTTCATGTTATCTCAGACCTCTCATTTCATTTGGTATATCATAAAAATCTTGTATAGATAACATTTCGGTTTAACTCAAATGTTTTTCAAATCCATTACATCCTAATTACTAACAGGTACCTGCGCCTTAGCACAAAGTTTGCTTGTTGAAACACAGGACACTATATTTACGTATTATTTTTATGACAGTCTAATATATACTTAATATGAATATAAATCCAGTGCAGTTAAAAGTATATTTTACTTAAAACTTTTCATTATCTACAATTTAATTATCTGGATAACCTTTATGCTACAAAATTGATTATAGAAATTATTGAAATAAGAGTTACGTTGGGTTTAAAAAACACATCAATAATAACAAACGTATTAAACGATAGGGGAACGATAGTAATAAAAAACAAACATTTGTTTGTACCAATTTCCATTCATACGAATAGATTGAGGAGATTCGAAAGAGGAAAATCCCATTGTACTGTTTTAACTTTGAAAAGACATTGATGTTCCCCAAACGTAATAGAATCAATGTCAGCGTTATCTTATCGGACATCCTGAATTGTTCCTGGACCGTCAGAAGTCTCTCTCTCGGATCAGTGCTCTCGGCTCAACTGATGCTCTTCACTATCCGCCACCTCAGGACACCACAATCCAGAACACAGCTCCACTAGCTTTAGTGGGAAACGTCCATTTCCTATCAGATGTCGTTAGTTTCAGATCACTTAAGTTGCAGTCAGTGGATGGCCTCATTATATTTAGTCTCGCAGTGACTGTTGGCAAGATTGAAGCGGGCTCCTGACAGATTTATGTTTACTAGTTTAATATTATATGTCAGGTTTCTCTAGAATTATTGACAGTTTTCATTTAAGTGAATAAAAATAAATATATAAATATTAACAATGTTTATACAATCGTTCCGGTAAAAACTTGCTGTCTTGTCAAACATTTAAGATTTTATACCACGTTTATAATAATTTCAGCATCAGTTTATATTAAACTTATGCTTCAATTTCAGTTTCTTGTAATCATCGTAGATTCCCTCCCCTCTCGTGTTTCTGTGGTACATTTGTAAGTATATACTAATTTCAGCATTCAACCACCAATTCCTTTACGTCCCCTCCAACTTGGTTGCTATTTTTATAACCTATTTTTTATGAACACTGATTGGTTTTTCTTATTATACACATCGTTAAATATTGCCTTTGCCGTTAACAATTAATATTAAAGAATATAGAATCAATGTGATGACATGCAAATTGTGTACTATTCCACGTAAGTAAAGATTCTGTTGTAAGTAATCTATCAGTGTCTCCCTCTCTGACTTTTCCTCACTACATTTTGTAAATTTGTTGAAAAAATTGCAGAAACATATTTCTCTACCACTCAAAAGATATAAACACAGAGTAAGCGATGCAGATAATATAAAAGACTTTAACAATTAAAAAAAAAATATATATATATAATGGATTTTAGATATACTCAGCTGGACGTTTGCGTATTTTTGTGGCTAAAAAAATTGAATTGTTGAAGTTTCAAAATAAATACATTTTTTGCAAGGTTGAGAGAAGTATTATTTTCTCCCGCTCCGTATTTCCGTATTCTAAGCTGTTTTCATTTAAACCTTATATGTTTATTCCAAAATTAAATCTGTCTTTCGGTAACTATAGGTGTGGGAAAAATAAAAATTGCAATACGTCTGCAAATGTTTGTGTGGATTTCTAAATCAGTAACAACAGGCCAATTATCCATTAAACACCAAACACCTTTCATACAACTTACCTCTAACGCTAAGCTATATGAAGCAAGACAATCTATCCTGCCATTCATCTCACTGGAGTTAATTAATCTAGCTCGAGGTTGTTTATCACTATCTAATGGTAATTCCTGACACTCGTCCTTAACAGAATATTGATTTGAGTTCCTCTTCTCTGCATACATTTATGTTACATAAAACCATTATTGACCAAGTTCCATCAGGTGGTGATCGAAGTAAAATGAAACCTGCTTTATTGTAAAGTAAAAAGTTTTTTGATATGGTAGTTAGTTGGTTTTAATATAAATTACAATAACATCTAAATTTAAGCATTCATCTGCTATTTTTATTGAACTGATGAGGCTACAGTATAAATACTATCTAAAAAGGAATACGTTTATATTTTAAGTAGAAACTAGAATCCTCAGTTGATCCAAGTAACATGCGAGTAAGACAGGTAAGCCTTAAGATACATTAAATAACAAGCTTAACCCTAAATTAGTTAAAGACGTTTTCTATATATGTCGTATATGCAACATGAGTTTAAGGAAATACATAAAATTTAACAAACTTTAAGTTTTGATCGAGATTTAATCACATTACATATGCAATTATACAGACTTTTCTGCTCTTTTCTCTTCACTGAAGGCAAGAAATTTGAGGGTAACCTTTACCGTAAAAGGGATGTTTGCGCTGCTTTCGGAGAGATAGGATATTCAGGATTGGTAAATTTGGAAATAGGGATCCTTCTCTTGTCAAAAATCCTATTTTACTATCCAATACATCTAATTAATAAACGACAGATAGTGTGAACTATATCTGTCATGCCTCCTTGAAGAAGAGGAAGCAAGCTCTGTTCCAACCATTTTCCATTTAAAAAGGCAAGGTACGATACACCGTTATGTATAGGCTTGCCTTTCACACTGAGAGAGTTCCACCTGCTCGAACATCCTCCGCAGGGTAGAACCCTTCTGGAGTTATTCTGTCCCTTGAACGTTCACAAACCCACCTTTTACCGGGCTCTCTAAGACTCTAGCTCCATATGGAGAAGGACGGATACTAATACGTTAACAGGAATATGTATGAAATCTGATGTGTTTATTTCAAAATTAATTGCTGATACATCGAGATTTTTATGCCTTTAGCTTTCTGAGGTTTCACGTAATGCCATTTAAAAATAAACAGTAGCATAGCAATAGTATTAGGAATACACATAATATGCAGTAAAGTAATTACTCATTATTTTGACTAATATGGCTAAAATACTATTATTTTATATTAAGAAATATTTATTTTCCAGCAAGCCATGGTAGTTTACAGCTTAACAAAAATAACATCTTTGCAATACGTCTACTGATTAAGCAGACTATAATACGGTTTGCTACAGTTAAAAGCTTGTTGTATACTATTAAGGTGCATCATATTATTTATCAGACGGTGAAAATTTTACCGAATAATAAATAAATAAAAGGTTTTGAAACATAACATTTTCATACGCAATGAATGCTTGTCCAACATTTAATTAAAAAGTAGTATCACTTTAGATGTTTATTTTTAAACATAAAAATAAACACTTAACTACACAACACTTTTTGGTTTCGAAAGTATAATGTTGTCTGCTCATGATGTAAAATACTAACCCTAGAAATCGCAATTGAGAGAAATTACATTTATAACCGCACACATGTGTTTATTTTCTTAATGATTAAAGTCAGATTTGTTTACCCTACGTGCGATATTTCTTTTTATTAAATCTTTACATTTAATTTCAATAAAGCTAAACATTTTTCTAAAAATTCATGTTATTAAAATTTTTTTGTGTGAGTTTAGGTGAGCTCCACAAGTTTAAATCCCAGCTCAGCATGATGGATGTCTAGGACGGAGTTAGAGGGAGAGGGGGAATAATGGCTGAACATTGAGTTAAGTTTGATCCTTTACAGAATGATCGCAACTTTAGACCCTTGGTCGTTATTTAACTGTTTGATACTTTGTCGTTACAATTATCTTTATACGTCAGTGTGCACTCCTGATTCAGGAATGACAATCTCCTTCTTAAAAAAAAAAAAAAAATAGATCTAATTGTTGGAAATTGTTTTAATTGTAAGATTAATTCAATATTAGTGCCTGAAATTCGTTACTCTTTAAGACTGACATTCGACGGGTTTAAAAATTAGATATATTGACCCTGATATCACTAATAATATTTTTAATTCTCTTTTACGAAATTATTTCAAGACAGGGTTACGACGCGGTCATAGGTTTCAGAACTGGGCACCATTAAAAACAGAATAATTATATTTTTGCTGGCATTCATTAAATTAGTAATGATTATTTGTATATAAAAGATAAAGGTATTTAGGAGATTTTCTATTAGAAGACGCACAACTATAAACGTCAATTATAAAAACAGAATAATTATATTTCGCTAGCATTCATTAAATTAGTAATGATTATTTGTATATAAAAAGATAAAGGTATTTAGGAGATTTTCTATCATAAGACGCACAACTATAAACGTCAATTATAAAAACAGAATAATTATATTTTCGCTAACATTCATTGCATTAGTAGTGATCATTTTTATATGAAATATAAACGTATTTAGGAGATTTTCTATCGTTATATGTTACAAAAAAACAACCCATTGTTTTTGTGAAATGTAATATAACCTTCTTTTTGGTTTCACAAAAATTGATACGTAATGTTAAATAAAAGGTATAACAAATTTATAATTAGAACAAGTTATCTTCAAAAAATGAAGTATGTAAAAAAGTCCATCTTGGAAAGCAGACAGAAGAAGCACATACATAAACGTGAATTAATAAATTGTAAACATAAAACTGGAATACGTGCCACCAATCTGGACCCTAACCTGTCTCCAGGTAGTTCCTAAACACCTTCAAGAGGGTTATCTCCTGGAACTCTGGGATGGAGAGCGATATTTCCACGTCAAAATTTATTATCGTTCCGGTAAAACTCAATATTTACAATTTATTAACTATCGCTGCTCGGAGAACGTATTATACGTCCTGAAACAAAGCGAATCTTATAACACAATCGTTAATGGTGTAAAAACCTCTATCAGCCATTGGGAATTATACCACTCATTCTAATAAAATTCCGTAATAGGAACATATTTTCTTGAGGTGTGTGTGTGTGTGTGTGTGTGGTGTGTGTGTGTGTGTCCTCACTTCTTTATATAACAAATACGAGGAATATATAAGAACGAAAATATAAAAAGTAGGCCAGTTCAATATTATCTCAGAATCTATTACAACCATAAAGAGGTATGAGCGATTATAAGTGCATGATATGGAACTTTAATTGTATATTATACGGTATAAACCATCAGTTAGCTCGAACAGGCGCAACGAGTAACTAGAAACTGAGCTCATGTTATCTGCCAACCCCAGGTCCCTGCAATCCATCACACAGCTCAACTTATGTTGCAGACTTTTTAATAGAAAACTTTAAATTTTTACAATTATTCAGTATAAACTCACTGAAACCTTTAGTGTATTATAAGATTAAGAACAAATTACATCACATTTGACATAAATATTCACGTTGAAGGTGTATATTATAAATATTATTATCCGTATATTATAATTATTTTAATAAAAAGAAACTGACTCACAAGTACAATTCAATATTTTTTACGGATGTCTATGAATATAATCTATTATGAAATATGTAACAAAATTGTGTTGATTGAATATTACCAGTGTCATACTAAGGTCTGAGATTTATCATTTCTAACTGTCTGTCTATCTGCTATATATATACAGGGTTATTGAAAAGTAAGTTGCACCCCCTTAAACTAGTTATTATTTTATTTATGTTAAAATAAGTTTGCAGTACTCATACTTGCTACAAAGAGCTACATGAATAATGATAGTTTTCAAGCTTTTGACCTTCAGGGGAAAGGTGGATGGGGGTAACTAAAATTTTCAAATAGCACTTATAGTCTTGTAGTATATCATTTTAAAGGTCTTGGTTCTTCATTCAAAAATACACTTAAATAATTGTTAACATATGAAAGACATCAATAGCTAAAGGAGCTAAGAGCCAAAAATGTAAATTGTTGGTAATTAAAAAAAAACACCTGCAACATTCCTTATAATAAAAGTAATTTTATTTTACATAAAGTTATTTTTTTACAAGTTTGAAGTAAGAGTACACATCTTTGCAAACTCCTTGTTACCATTAAATAAAAAGTTTTCAATTTTATTTTTTAATTTTTTGATTTTCATTTTTTTACTTAGATTGTTAAATTTGTTTATTTTTAACAATTTATCGAACAAGCTCGACGAAAAAAGTGTTATTGTTGTTTTTTTTCTCATCTAGATACGGTATCATTTTTGGAAAAGAGGTTCAGTTTTCTCCTTGCTTTGAGTTAGTTTCAACGCCCATCATCAATGTTTTCTTAGACAAAAAGGGATGCAATGTCTTCTATTTTGACCCCAGCCGTTCAAAACGTTGACTTCATTTCCACGTTTGCAACTCACCGAAGTTGTTTCTTGTAGTACTACCAGTTACCTTTGCTTTCTGTATGGTAAACTTCATGCTACTTTATCTTAGAAATTTTCAAAATGCCTTTTGTTGTCGAGATATTCTGATGAGGCATCTTATCAAAAATCGAAAAATCCTCTCTTTCTCCTTCATGTCCAAATACTTTGAATGGCTTTGCTGATCTAGATGAAAAAATAACTTCTTTTACATCTTTCCCACAACTTGCATCTTCTTGCACACCTTAGCCCCATTTTCATCGATTATCAGCAAAGTCCTCTGTCTGTCAGATGAAAAACTGTGACCCACTACAAGGTAGTTTATGTTGAAATTGTATCATCAAAGAACCTGAGTTTTGTCAGCATCATGTAAAGGAAAAACTAAGCATGCGAATTTTTAACTGCCCCCCGACAGTTAATATCACTTCACGCCAAACTAGTCAAATGTTTTTTGTGTAATCCAAAGTAACCTAGAATTGATCGCTTCTAGTCAGACATGACGCCATCTGGTTTCCACCTCTCCCGGATATGCCCCTCGTTGCCAACACAAGCACACCAATGATTACCATCTCCAGTAATTGGATTTAACGTTGAATACCACAGTTGAAGCACGAAGAGCTGCCTCGAATAAATTATCATTTCCACTGTGGGTTAGTATTGGCAAAGGAAATTACTTTTATGCAAATTTCCATTACGACATTGACTTTCGTGCTACTAGGCTAAAGCACTTATCCAAAGCCAATCTTTTTTTCAATTGCTTCAAATGCACTTATTCAGCTAGTAAATGAATGCGAGTTTTAAATTCTCTTTTTGCTTTTATTTGCTTCCACAGCATCAACGAGATGTTGACTGAGATGTTGAGCAAGTCGCATGTTTTACAAGTATCTACTCGTGTGGGAACCTGAAAGAGAGATTAAAATCTTTCCTAAAGACTTTATGCGATTATAAAACTCAATTTTTAATTTAGAGAGTCAGGAAATTTGATCCAAGAAAGCTTTGTACATCTTAGGTACATTTTAAAATCACTGCTCAAATTACTCCCTTATTGGACTTTTTCCGCCGAAAAAAAAAAAACATAGTGGCTCTTCATCTCTTGGAAAACTGTTTACATGAAGCTCTAACAATTTTATACGGTCTTGGAAAGATGTATTTTGGTGAGTCTTCAAAACCTCTCTCGATTATCTTTGGAAAGTAGTTTCACAACACATCACCTGCTTTTTTTCTTTTTTACTATATTCTCAAGCCTCTTTGCTTAATATGAATGACCAAAATGTTCATAAAAAGTCTGTTTACATACTTAAGAAATCTCCTCCTTCACCGTTCGGGGCGGCACTGTGTAACTTACAGTACTTGTCTCCCTACTCTGCCCAGCTTCATCATACGTCTTAAATCTTCGTCCTACCAATATTAAAACATCACAAGGCCGAATAAACAATTTTCCTTGGCGTTTTCCATCAGGCACTGAGAACTCTTGGTGAGCTTTATCTTCATGTGAGAAAATATCCCTGCCATTATACGCTGCATTTGCATATTGTCTGGAACAAACAATAACATTAGGCTTAATACTAATAATGGAAAAGTAATTTATGTGGGTACACGCTTTTATATGAATAGAGGGAAGTACGATTAAGCACTATTAAAGCAACGATAAAGTCATAGGATTAGCTATAACAATGTTAGGCTTGAAGTAGAAGTGAGGTTAGATTTAAGTTATGTATTTTAACATATAAGTTTTAAGTTATCGTTAAAAGTTATACAATATTCTTTCATAATATTAAGCCCTAAAAACTTCAATAATAATATCCATACTATAGTTTAAATTTTTATAAACTTAAAACCTCATTGTCTGGCAGTTCTTCCATGCTTCAATTTCTTCTTCTGAGTTACGTATGGTTATCTCCCTTAATCTCGCATTCCCTCATCCTTTCTCTAAAAGGTGGAGCTGTTTTATGTTCAACTCAAAAGCAGCTGAATCTTAATCAACATCATCTTATTAAACAACAATAAGAACATCTGAGAATGGGGTAAACAACTCCTAACAATGCAACATGATGTCGAAAAACAACCCACCTCAGCTGATTGTTTCTTAGCTCCTTTAGCGCCCCAAAGCCATGGTTCTTACTGCGCATCAGACCAGTTTTGCGCACGTTGTTTTCCCCTGTTTAATAATCGGCGTTGGACCTTAGCTCTTTTAAGCCCATGCATGGGCATCCTTCCTACACTCCCTTAGGTAGCAATAACTCGAAAAATGATAAGTTATGGCTCTTAGCTCCTTTAGCTATTGAATTCTTCATAATTACCCTATAATAATGGCGTTACAGCCATTTACCCTACAATTAGCTCCATGTAATTGCACTTTATTAACTTAACTTAATTTGGATAGTTGTAGATAATGATATGGGGGTGCCATGCCAAGGGCTGAGCGTTAGCGGAATATTTTTTACATTGGTTTTTATGGGTAACACGTGGGGTAGCCAATTTATTGAACGAATAATAAAAAGGAATAAGAACTAATTGCAGTCATATGACCATATTATAACAAGTAAAACCCATTAGCATAATTACCATTACACTCTATTTCATTGCTTTACTTAAAAATTTTATATCAGAATTAATTGAATTTACCTAGACAAAAGAGTTCTATTATGGTGCAAATTCCACCATAGGATTTTGGTTGATCGAAGTTTTCAACCTAACACTGAGTAGGCTGGCAACAATTTCTCTCTTGTCCCCACCCGGAAGCATTGTAATATAATTACTTTTTTCTTCCGATGATTGTTCATGTTTGTCTGTCTGTCCACAGAACATCTCAAGAAAAAAAATAAATAACTAAAAGACTTTTACTTTTTCTATTAAACTTCAGTAGAAGCGCTGATAATTAACGTTTTCACGTTTCTGCTATTCATTCACGATGGGGTTACTGTATTTGCTCGTTTAGTAGAAAGACACCAACCCAATATGTGTTGTGACAGTGAGGAGCACCACTCGCTTCCCCAAACCCCTCCTATTATGTACTACAGTTTGAAGACATTCAGCTGCGCGCGTGACCTTGAGTGTGTGTGATGATAGGCGGGAGGTTGGTAGCGGGTGGGGTGGGGAGGGTAGCCATATGCGCTGCTGTCTCGAATACATTTCCTGTGACTCATGGGTAAAAACTCTCCTTTCAGGAATCGTACATGGCCCAAATAACTCCACCACACTCGCTACATTTAGTCCGTTTTGTGACGTGCTTGATTGTGGTGGAATTAAATAATAAGAGAATACCAAATAAATAGCAGTAATGAGGACTTATCCTTGTTTTTTCAGTGGTTATAGTGTTGTTTAACGTTGTTTTTGAAAATAAACGTTTTTGTCAATACTAATCTGCAAATCGGAATCGTGAGTTTAAAGTCGTATATAGAGATTCAAGGTGGGGTAGAGGTTGGGTATAGACAAGTCCCCTCTACCAACCATGATAGAGAAAAGTGTTGAGGCCTTCCTCCTCAGCGGCTAGCACGTAAACGCAAAACCGTCACACGGATGATAGCGTTTTATTTGTTGAAATGGTGAGTAATTAAGGCCCTACGAGCCACAGCTAAAATTCCTCCAGCTGTACGTGCCCGTTTACCCTGTTAAAGACTGGTGTTGGTGACAATTAAACTGTGCAGTTCATGACCGCACTCGAGGCAGTCCCGTGGCACCACACAGTGATGAGTAGTATAATGTAAAGGTGAAAGACGTCATCCACTGTGAGGTCACACATCTATTTCTCCTTATTTCGACCCTCAAAAATTGCAATGTTTATAATGTTTCACAGCCTCACCGATCCAGCCATTCTTGTTTTCATATTTGCAATTATTAATTATCGGATACTCGCTCCTTACGAGGCCACTTTTTTACTTACTCATAAATTCCTGTTGTTTCTTACTAGTCATCGCTTTCCAGTAAACACCTAAATTCTGAAATAATTTTACAAAAAATTTTCATGTTTTCTCACAACAGTAAAATAACACTGATTCTTATCGTTTACGGAAGTTCAAATATTTATTACTTATTATATATTGTTTACCGTATCGAAAATAGTTTTCTTTGATTTTCATGTTTATTTAATAGTTATTTTTATTTGTAAAACACTACCTAAAGGTTCTGCATTGCTTTTCCTCAATGATATCTTACTCTTCTCTCCCTACTTTCTCTGCTGATTTAGACACTCTCAATTCAATTGAAGAAACCCAAGACCTTACCTTTGACCAAACTCGTAACATCTCTGCTTCCATTCCTCTCGTTTGTGTTAATTAATCTAACAGCGGTTAGTTATGAGAGCCTTTTTTGGGAGGTTAAGTTCTTCCATAAAATCATTGCATCTCCTCTCATCTATCTTCTTCAAGTCTCTACTTGAACAAAATCTAAACTTTTCCCCATAGTTGGTCCTCTTATGACAGGAATTAAACTATTTATTAAAACTTAGATCTCTTTTTAATATTTGCAATATTTTGGTCACAGCTACTAAAATCAATTATACCAAAATGTTTAATGTTTTACTTTTTTTACAAATTATCTTTTTATGTTTCACTGTTTCCACTCTACCACTTCCACAGTAATTTTGGAAAGGAAAGGTAAAGTGTGTCCTTATCTTACTTGCATATACGTTTATTTTAAAGCAGGTTTTAAAATATTTTGCTACTTCTAAAAATATTCAAAAAGTAAACATTTTGTTGAAAACTTTATTTACAGACAAAATATATTTTAGTATCAATTTACGATTAATAAATTTAGTTTAGCAGATATAAAACATTAACGTTTTAAAACACCACATTTTCATTGGAGTGATAAAGAATGTCCCGAGTATCTCTACCAACCTTTTCAGATATTATTCCTGACAGATCCAAACAAAAAATATTCAGCCTTTTTTAATTTAATAAATTTCCCAAACAGCTATCATTTTGACTTTCCACTTGAGCCTAATTAACTGAAAAAAGTTGTTACAGTATTTATTTTATATTAGGATTTATTAAAGAAATAACAGGGATATAGAATGGACTATTGGGAGGTAAAAGAACTGCTTTCAGGGGTCCTTCAGGTGTTCCTATCGAAAAGGAAACTACGATTGAACACTTCAACAAGAAACATGAATTATGAGTGTGTATGTACTACTATAATGGCTAATACTTTTTAAAAGTATTGTTTAATAAGCTTAATAAGTTAAAACAATTATAATTTCTTTGAATATTTAACATCGTCTGACAGTAATAAAGTAATTTAATTTTGATCTTTAAATCTCAAGTTTATTTATTTTATATGGAATTAGTAAATAGGCACCAGTTTCCATTGCTTAAATAAAATTTATTTTTATTAGTGTTAGTAAAATTTGGGTGAGAACTATGATTTATGGTTGTTGTATACAATTTTATACTGATTATTACTACACATACGATCATTGCGTTCCACATGATTATGATAGTGAGTGAAGCCCCCCCCCCACCCCCCCCCCCCCCCACCCCCCCCCCCCCCCACCCCCCCCCCCCCCCACCCCCCCCCCCCCCCACCCCCCCCCCCCCCCACCCCCCCCCATAAATGAGTTAAGCGCGGCAGCTAGACTGCAACGTTTACTAGCCTCAGGTCCAAACCGGTCACTTGGGATCTTTAAGGTCCCAGGGAGGTCAACACACTTCTGGATCTAGTGATAAGCCTCAAACTTCTCCTTGAGACTCACTTCCCTGATTGTATCTTTGAGAATGACGACACTGGAACGTCTGGTAACCATGAGGCAGGCTCATGGCCAAGAGCTTATCGTGGTAGCTGGGCCATTGCCAGAAGGATTGTCACTCTCTCTAAAGCCAAATTGGCAATTTCTAAATTTGCCCCTTTCAAATCTGCAGTAGGGAATGGAATCTTTCCAGCCCTGCTTCAACAAGGGCCGGAGAATCTCCTTACCCTTCTATGTGAACTATTCAGGGCGAGCCTAGCTTATGGGTACATACCACAAGTCTGGCGTCTCAACAGGGTGGTCTTCATCCCTAAAAAAAGGGGGAGAGCGGACTATTCTGTCCCTAAATCTTTTCGTCCCATCAGTTTATCTTCGTGTCTACTGAAAACATTAGAAAGACTGGTGGAGAGGCACCTGAGAAAGGGAGTTCTCTCAGACACTCCCCTTCATCGCAACCAATATGCATACCAGCAAGGCAAATCCTGTGAATTAGCACTGCACCAACTAGTCAGTAGGATTGAGGATAGCCTGTCCGCCAAGGAATTGGCATTGTGCACCTTCATAGACAGTGAAGGAGCTTTTGACAATGCTAAATTCACTGCGATGGTAAGTGGAGCACAGCGACGTGGCCTCGAGCCAGCTCTGTGACGGTGGCTTAGGGCCATGCTGTGCTCCAGACGGATCAGGGCCGATCTCAATGAAGAATCGCTTGTGATGTCCTCAAGGAGGCATCCTGTCACCTCTACTGTGGAATCTAGTAGTAGATGGTCTACTTGAGGACCTTACTAACAATGGAATCTATGTCCAAGGATATGCAGACGACATAGTCCTTATGGTACAGGGAAAATATACAAATGTTGTTGTTGATATCATGAATACCAACCTTCAAACATGTACACAACTGGTGTCATGGAGAGAGACTGAAAGTAAATCCCTCTAAGGCAGTAGTTGTACCATTCACTAGGAAAAAGAACCTAGAGTCTCTTTCTAGGCTGAAACTCGCATCCACACAGCTTGAGTGGTCAAAGACAGTCAAATATTTAGGACTGATTCTAGACCATAAGCTTACGTGGAATGATCATCTTAACAATATCCTGCACAAAGCAAAGTGGGCGCTCATGACGTCCAGGAGACTTGCAGGAATCTCATGGGGCGTAAAAACCCCATATAGCACTATGGCTTTACAAAGCAGTTGTAAGGCCTCATTTCACTTATGGTTCATTAGGCTGGTGGACAAAGGTGAATCAGGTAACTGCCAAAGCCAAGCTTGAAAGCTTACAAAGGCTTGGCACAATCTTTGCAACCGGAGCATTCAGGAGCAGTCCCTCAGCGACCCTCGAGGTGGCTTTAGGACTTCTACCTCTTTGATGTCCATATAAAAGCTGAAGCGCGTAAGTCAGCTTATCGGCTGATGGTTGCTGGCTTGTGGAGGAATGGCGGCGTCTAACGCGAGCCATGGCACCATCACTGAAGCTGTAAACCCAAGCGCTATTCTCGAAATGGTCTCCGACATAATGAGAACGGATTTCGTATTCAATAAGCCATTCTCTGTTGACTTCTACTCCAGAGATGAGGGGAAATCGCAAGATAACATCCCAACAATAAGAGCTTTGTCTGGCTCGCTTATTAAGGGCAGAACTGGATATGGAGTGTTTAGTCAATCCCCTAGAAACTGCCCTTTGCGGCAGTTGGGGATGGAAACTGCTCCATATTTCAAGCCGAAATCTATGGTATTCTAGCCTGTGCCAACCTAGGCCTCACCAGAGGGTACCAGGAAAAGAACATCTGTATAATGTCAGACAGTCAGGCAGCTCTTAAAGCTCTTGACTCCAACAGCATTTCATCCAGGCTTGTGTGGGAGTGCTTTAACACTCTCTGCAAGCTTGGATCACGCAACTTTGTGCGTCTTGGTTGGGTACCGGGCCACACAGGCATAGGTGGCAACGAATGCGCCGACAGGCTTGCCAAAAAGCGGAGCAAGCATGCCATACACCGGTCCAGAAACCGAGTTGTGGTATAAGCAAGTCAGCCGCTTACCAAAGTATAAACAAATGGTCCAGGAAGACACACCGCTTGCGGTGGCAGAGTCACCAAGGACAAGCACTCGGCAAAAAGACTGCTTGCTGATTCTAGCTCCGGCTGCACCAGATGGCTGATGGGGCCGGGCAGGGATCGGGTTAAGCAAGTGATTGCCTTGATCACTGGACACGGCCACTTCAGGAAACACCTAAACACTCTAGGTTTACGAAATGAGGACTCGGAGTGTAGACTCTGCAATAAGTCTGAAGAGACTGCAAAACACATAATACTGGACTGTGAGAGACTGGGAGCAAGGAGAAGGGCTCTTTTCGGTGATAAACAACCAGGCGACGAACCAGATGCTAGTATCGGGGAAAAGCTTCTTAGCCTAATTAAGGGCACAAAGATAGGATTACCCCTCTAACATCAAAGGGGCACACAATAAGCTCAGGTTGACGTGTGAGGATCTGTGAATCCACCCCAATACCCCAACGCAAAAAAAAACTCAGATTTCGTACGGAATTTAATTTTGAAAAACAGAACTACAAGACCATATTCTTTTTAAACAGCATTCAAAACAATCCTGAGATAAGTGATGTCACTAGAGGATATTCCAATATCTTGATCCATTTTATAAGTAAGTTTAAATATGGTGCCTCTGAAACTTTCTTCAATCTTTCCAGTATTTAATATTTTATTCAATAGCTTCAAAGATTTCACTAACAATTTAAATATTTTAGGCCAGTGTGAACAAACACAATGCAATACACTATCACATTTTTACATAATAGTATCCACTGTATATGCTGTCTTAAAACCCCATTATATTTAAACTCATACAATTTATTATTTTGAAACTGTTTATAACACTATACCATTTATAAACAATTTCATCTTCGTACTTTATAACATATTTTTCAATTAATAAAGTTCAATGATTATTGTATATAATTCCCTTGTCTTGTAGTACTGATTAATTCTAAATATGTATAGATTTTGACTCAAACCAAGTTCCATAAGGTGAGTTCCGTGTTTCGTTATACACCTTAAGTTTATAACTACTTCAACTTATGGTAAAAGTGGACTTCACTAGCTAAATTATTTTATTTGTATTCTGTATCTTTAAAGGGTTTCATTAAAATAACAAAGTATAAACAACTGAGCTGATGTAAGGACAATACTCTTTGTTCTAGACTAGCTAGGAGATAATGATTGATTATACTTGGTAACAGTTATCGTTTGTAGGTTGCAACAACTGTACAATCTTGTGTCTGTCATTGCTAGTAATACGAGGTTCGTTCAATAATTCTTTATAATTAGTAGAAAAAGCCACTTTTTTTGTTAACTTTTGTTATTATTCACCGTAATTCAATTCCATTATTTCCAACTTTTGTAAGTCTTTAATAAGTAGGATTTTTGGAATATTCTCAAGAGGCATTTTCTTACTTCCGCGTAAGACGTAAACATTTGTCTTCTAAGCCATTTATTCAAGCCTGGAAATAAGAAATAGTCAGATGAGGACGTTTTATATTGAATTCTTTGTTAATCCGTTCCAATAATGACGCATGATACTCTCCTTTTATCATTGCTTACTTTTACAAGTTATCAATTTAGATGAATCCGTGAGTATTCTAAAAGACCGTGCTCATGTCTTTTAGAGTCTCCGACTTGACCTTCTTCTGAGCTCGTTTGCCTTCAAAAATCCACTGTTTTTTTTTTTTTTTTTTTTTTTTTTTTGTCTTTAGAGTGTGGTGATGTATCAATGTTTCATCAACAGGTATATATCATCGCATAAACTCGTCATTATTGCAACGTAAATGCGCCAAATACCCTCAGAGTCGACCACATGATTCTGTTTATTCTCCACTGAATACACGAATCACAAACGAAGCACCCATCTTGCCAAAATTTTTATCACACCAAATTTTGTGCTAAATTGAAGCCACTGTACCCCAACTATTTCGTTCACTTTGATTCGTCAATCATTTAAAAATCATACCGTAGATTTTGTAAAATATTTCGGGGTATATATTTCCACAGGGCGTCTGGATCTGCAGGACATCGTTTGTGGATGTACGATTACGTTTAAACACATTCATCCAATTTCAAACAGTTAAAACACAGGAACATAAAATTTGTCCAAATTAGCTTTCAATTTCTTCAAACGTTTTTCTTCGGCGTAAACCCTTTGAAAGACGTACTTTCTAAAGTCCTTGTTTTTAAAATAAATGTTTCTTAGCTAGTTATAAAAATTTTTAAACGAACTTAACCCGTTTCTGCCCAAATTATTTTTTTGTCAGATTTTTTGGTGGCCTTTGGTTATTTGCTTTATTATCAGTTATTTACTATAGTTTTAGTATGAAATATGTAAAATTTAATAATAACAATAAATTATAGCATGTCGACATATGTCGACAGTGGGCATGAACGGGGTGCAGTTAGAGAATAGAGGCTAATGTAGACATTTGTCGACAGTGGGAATGAAAGGGGTGGTTTTAAAATAAGTTAAAAAATGAAATAATGATGCTTTTATTGTTCCATTACAGTATTTATGAATAGATTACATATCAGAATGGATTGTATAAGAGATTACTTCCTCAGGAAGTATGGAAAGCCTCCGCACAAAGCACATGGCATCCAACTTGACAAGTCTTGCACCGTTTCCTTGTTGCTTTGGAACACAGTGCGCAGCGAATTTGCTTTTGAACTGTTTCTAAATGATGATCTTTTCCACTGAATCGGATTTCAGGCAACACCCTACTGGATACTGTCTGGCTTGGCCGTCCTGCAGAGGATCGATGGCTTGTGCATGTTCGCATGTACGTACGGACAATGTAGCGGGTGAATCCAAGAAGATCTAATTGTTCTTCAGCTCCTTTTGGCGTCATTCTGTATAAAATCCAAGCATTATTCATACTCACATTCAGCATGTATGCAACCATTGGCCAATACCACTTTTTGTTGCGAATATGAATACGGTAGGTAGATACATTTTCATCTAGCCTATCCACCCCACCCATATTCATATTGTACCAATTGACACAGTTTGGCTGTGGCACAACGATGTGTTTTTTATTGCTAGAGGACCAACGCTTTGCTTTCCCCTCAGGATGAACGCCTGTTGCTGTCGACGCTATAGTAAAAACACTGTTGTCCATGTATCTTACAAGTGTTATGTTGGTGTCTGTGTCAGTTATTTGATGGAAAGTACCTCTTGGTTCTTTCTTGAGATCTTGAGGTTTACGAAGAGGGGCATCCTCAACTCTGTCTACCCTTATGGTCCCTGTACCATGATATCCCCTGTTTTTTAACGCTTCAAGCAGTTTTAAAGATGTAAAGAAGTTGTCGAAAAACAAACTATATTTTCTGTCCTGTGGGAGTTCAGATATAAGATCAATGACAACTGAGCCTCCCACACCGAGCTCAGGAATAGTTGCTCCAGTCGCTTTGCCCTGATACGGTTCCGCTTGAATAGCGTAGCCTAACCTTGTAGCTAATATCCAAACTTTATATCCGAATCGGATAGGCTTCCCATGGATATGTTGTTTCAACCCGTGCCTTCCAAAATAAGGTACCATGGATTCATCAATGGATAAGTAAATGTCACCTGGGAAGTAACGAAGCCATCGCTCGTTCAGCATGCACATAACAGAGCGAACTTTGGCAAACTTGTCATCTTTGTCTAATTTATCATTTTCACAGAAGTGAATGTTTTTCAAGATATCCTGAAAACGATTACGTGAAATTGCACGTGAAACTGCTTCATGATGTGTGTCCTCTGCCGTTTCCCAGTACATTCTGTAACGAGCCATAGTGTTGTATCCTGATAGAAAAAGAATGGCGAAAAACATACGTATTTCATTTTTTTATGTAGAAAAGTTTATGTTTCCTTTTTCTAGGGAATATTGATTAGTGCAATAAACAATGTACTCTACGACCTCGTCATCAAAGAACATTTCAAACAGTTCTACAGGAGAATAATCATTTGACAAGAAATTCGCACGAGTAAACTCTATAGAGCTTACATCTGCAATGTCTTTTTCTTCCCATGTACGTTTTGACTTATTTCCTTTCACCTTCTTTTTTGTTCTAACATCTTTTATTTGTTTTCTTTTTTTAGTTCTGCTCTCTAACGTATTTTTACTAACTTTTCCTTGGGTTTCTTCTTCAAAAACAACATCTACGCTTACTACACTGTCATCTTCGTCCACAGGTTCCTCAAATTTCTTATCTTCTACTTGTTCCACTTCTTCTTGGTCACTTTTTTCTTCAGGTATTCCACCAATTCTTATTGTAACTAACCCATCTTCAGTTAATTTTCTTCCTATCAGCTCACCACCAGCTCTGAGTTGGTTGCCAGATAAATGATTTATGTTGCCACTATCATCGTCATCGGAATCACAGTCACTGAGGGCTGGATTATCTGGTGGCTCAATAAAAAATGTTGGATCTATAATATTTTCACTCTCTTCCAATATATTAGCGATGTCAGCTACCGTCAACCTAAAAAAAACAATTTGTTGTAATGGACATCGACCCCTACCGCTGGTGCCCACTGTCGACATTTGTCGACATCAATATTTATGATTGTAAAATCGATACCCTAAAACAATATTTTACACGTTCAACACAGTAATACGTCATACACATATCTTATATCACTATAAATAGCGTACGGTAAATAATATTATTATTTACAAGGTTGTAATACACTTACCTGTCTATCAGTGACATAGTGAGGCTGAGAGTCAATCAGTAGAGTTGTTGACACAAAAGCACCAAACTAGCCACTGCCGCGGCGCATCAACTGCTAGTTCAGAGATACCAACATAACAGCGGGATATTATCGTAAGAGTCCTAGACAATCAAAATTTCCCACAAAAAATATTAAGTTGCGTGTCGACAAATGTCGACAGTGGGAAGAAACGGGTTAAGAAATGTCATATAAATGTAGTGTTGGTGTTTTCTATGAAGAAATATATGTGCTGAGATAATAAATTTGCAGATTTTGTTATACAAAGTAGAGAGAAATATGTATCATTAGAGTCTACAATGACTCCTTACATTTTTCGTTCTACAACCTCACCAAATAATTACTAAAAATTTCAGTATTAAGATATTTAAACCTTGTTGTGGAGATCCACCCGCCACTTTCAGACTAATAGCTCTAACAAATTAGTCTCAAAGTAGATCTTGGAATACTTGAGTTTATTGTATAATCTTAGTTTAGCTGCAGTTTTTTCAGTGTTTTCATTCATGTCTATTCACTGAGAACCTCAATAAGGGCCATGTCTTGTCACAGTAAATCTGCTCTAAATCAACTATTTGTAATTCGATTTAAAGAATTTTGGTGTCATTAGATTTGTGATAAAATTCTTGATCTATTTTCAGTAACGGGCCTTGTTTACCTTAAACATTTGAGCCAAATTTGGTATAATTTTTTAATTTATATTTATATTAATTTTTTAATTGAAAAAACACCTACGGACAGACAGATAGAAAACTAAGCATAGGAAATCCATGTTCGTATGGTTAAATATGTTTTTCTTGACCTGAGTAATAACGTGGTATAACCTTTTGGGGACACCCTGTATATATAAAACAGTATTTTTTTAACTATAACATATAACACTTCCATATGCTTGAGTTCTAGCAACGATCGATCTGTGCGAGGCTAGTTAGTAGTTAATAAATCATTATGTTTAAAAAACTTACAATGGATTCAAGGTGACAAACGTATTTTGGCAGTGTAGGAACCATTCTGGGACATCTGCGTCATGTAGAAGTTTGGGCAACTATCCAAAGTTCTCATTACAAGAGCTTGAATTTATGACAGGTGTTTTCTTTGTCTTTGATATACGCAAGTTCATTACAACTTACTGCATAGAACCGTCCGCTTTTGTTTGGTAACGATTTCCACCACGAAACGTGTGATATCTAATTAAATTTATTATTTTCCTTTTAAATTAAAAGTTATATCAATTATGTTATCAGTACAGAAAGCATTCAAAAACAATATATTTTATTTGCAGAATGAGGGAATATTTTGAACCTGTAAATGAGATAGCCCCTCTGATGACCAGAATATTTTATTTGTAGACATACTTGTTGGATCAGTGATTATTTCAGGGCCAATTATAAATAAATTAAAGCATTAATTATTTTTTTACTGTAATAATATTTATAATAATATAACTGATGGAACAAAGTCTGACCGCATGGATTAAGGTCAAAGTTTAAGTACGGATTGGATATAGTAGATTCAAATTTTATTCAAAATATGAGTACTCGTTTCCAGTACAATTACAGTTTTACTAATTTAACGTCTAAGTATTTTAAATATATTAATTTATACGAATAGTATTACTGTTAGATGCACAAATACATATTAAACTTCAATGACGAACTTATTTCAAATAGCTTAAAGTTAATTTAATACGTTTAAGAATATCGTAATTTTACTTTATGGGTTCGCATAAAAAGTTTTATTTGCGTATATGTACTTGCAAGAACTTTATTTTTATATTTCACTCCATTATTGTAAAGAAACAGAACTCAAAGTTTCAATGTACCTCTTTGATCCAACAATACGTTTTATAAATATCGTGTAACATTTTACACTATTTTCTTATATAGCCTAAAATTAGTAAATTTGATGTAGTATTAATAATCTTCTTTTGATAGTTTACAGTAACAGTTTAGTGGAACTCGTTATTTGCCAGCATGCAGATGGAACAAGTTATGTTATCAAGCGCAGTAAAGCCAAAATTTGCAAGAGCAGTAGTATAAAACTGTTTTAAATCAACTTAAATCCAATTTTTGTATTTGGTATGATTTTCAATGAATTTTTAAAGTCTAATTTTCAATATAAACAAATATAATTTCACTACCATTAATATCATTATTGACGTAAGTATTGTATTCTGTATTTTATGTATCCTTCCATAATAACTTAATTTGTTTAGCAAAACACGCTGCTTGGTTACCAAAACGCAGTTCAATCAATAAATCTATTTATGTCAAGAGAACCGAATAATTAATTTACAACCACATTCACAGACATTCCATTGTACTGTATAAGGGCACTTCCCTTCCTCTCTAAAGTACCCTTCCACCAGCAATTTCAGCTCATTGTTGTCCAGGATATACTAAATTGAATATATTATTGATACACCTAAATAGACGGCATTCGCCTCATTTATGTTATTCAGAATACTTTTTAAGCAAAATTTTCTGGATAGTACTGTAAGTTGCTGAATGTACTTTTCTTCTCTACGCCAAGGCAACAACAGGTAAGTTTGATAAGAAAAGTCATTTATAAATATAATAACTTAACATAATCAAACTCAATTCTGCCTACCGTATTAATAAGGTTCATTAAATATTTCATCTTGAATCCTATTTAATAGCTCAAAGTACGTAGTTAACAAATTATATATTTGTCCTGATCCTTGAATGAAGGGATTCTGGCTCGGTTTTTTTTATTTTTTTGATACGAGAATCTCCATATTCATGTCAGTTAAAGTATATCCCTGTACAGACAGGTATAATTTGATCTTATTTAGTTTATTGCCTTGGAATCTTCGAATGCAAAATGTCTGTTGGTTGTGTAAATATATAAGTGCTTAATACTTGTCATGTTCTTCTCTGTAAGCATGGTAGTTTATTACGACTTGCTTTCTTAAACTCATAGGCCTATCAGTTAATATTCGTGATTAATGATAAAATGAGTACAATCTGTAGCAAACTGGAATGTTATGTAACTATCGGCAATACATATATACTTACAAATTATTAGTCTCTATATATTTTGCAATAGCTTATATGTCACTACATATCACATTATTACATAATAAACCAGCAAAATATACTCTTACTAAATATTTTAAGAGTTGTTTTCGTGTTTACATTTTTTAAAATTTTGGTCTTACGTGATATTTAAAGACTCGACAAATAGTCTAGGACCGAAAACATTATTATAACCGTTATTACTGCCCAATCCTAATATATATTCCACGCATATACATCCTGTTACATTCGCATAGCTGTCTATAACATTTATTTTTCCTAGATATATTATCATCACTTATGTCGACTTTAAATAATATGTTAACTACATGCAGTATGTTAAGTTAGGTTTAATATAGGCAATAGATTCACTTGGTTTGACTACAATGAGGATACATTTACCAGCTTCTTCTTATTGGAAACTAAATGCTTAATATATGATCAAACACTCCAATAAATGAAAAGAATTTTTTTATGCTTACGAAACTATTTTTATGCAGAAGAACCTAAATTATATAGTAAATAATGAGCCTGGACCTCTACAAAATTCACCGTTACTGCCTTTAATCTAATTAAATATTAATTTTTACATATACAATAGACATACTTCCTGGCCTTTAAAATCTTATCTCTTTGTATTTTTCAAGACATATGTTTTTATTTAAGTCTAAATTGTTTGTATTATTATTTTACTTTTTTTGTATTATTAGTTATGTGGGTCTGACGATGTGTTCATTGAGCACGAAAGGCCTCACAAAATAAATTTTTTTCATTTATTGGAGTGTTTGATCATATATTAAGCATACAATGAGGATACTTATTTAGTTTGACCTTATAAAATATTTTCTCTTAGTTTAATACATGCACTATGTTCATTTAGTTTGTCTTAGCCAGAGAGAACAGATAATGTTCAAATTACTAAGTGATTAAACATTTTCACTACGCTATGTCCACTTAGTTTGGCTGCTTACATTATTCTTAGTTATTATGACTGCAAGTACTATGTTAACATAGTTTTATCACCTCTTTTGGAGATCATATCGGGTTTATAGAGCTACGCATTTTCTTATACTACCTCGGTGGCAAAGATCACTTTTTGAAAAAAATATATACCTGTTCCAGGGCCCTCAACCCCTTCACAGCTAACGTCCAGTAATAGATGACAAACATAAAAGACGCTAGAAGAAGAGAGGATTATTGGTTATCAACAAAACTATTAATGCGGTAAAGTTAAGATCTTACAGTAAGCAGAGGTATGTATATATTTTAAGCTATTATTTCCATAGCGATTGCTGCAAGTGAAGAGTCAACCTATTGTATACACTGTTAAACATTTGTAAAACTCGACACACCATCAACCTGCAACAGACACTTGAAATATAAAATAATGAACTAAGTAATCGTTATTAAACTACCGCTAATAATATAAAATGAACCAAATTTATCCAGGATATGCTACAGGTAGAAACGTGTTGGACAGTGACACACAATATTGCCACACTTGAAAACTTTAACATTGGAAAGTTTACAATATTTCATTTACTTGACTAATAGTTGCCACTTTGTCATGCATTGACTCTTTCACGTTTTTTTAGTTTTATTTAGATTTAATCTGAACTTTTCGTTACGTTTTCTGAACAGGTTTCTTTATTTCCACTTAGTAATGATTTTTAAAATATTTTTATTTTTGCTTGAAAAAGCGTTTAAAATCGTGTTAAAGTACCAATTTATCCATCATACCCACAGTATCTAATTTAATGAATGCTAAATAGTAACTAAAAATAAATAATTTTTCTCTATTAATATATTTTAAAACATTTTATAGTATATATCAGAAGAAATTTAAACAAACATTTAGGTACATTTACGTACTTTAGAGCATATTTTGTAAATGTATTACATTGATTATATTTACCACCATATTAAATCATGCTATAAAGATTTGGCTCCTACAAACATAGTAATTGCATAGTAAATCTATCTCCTGGTAGAATTTCATTACAATTTCAAAATAAACGTTCTACCCCTTTATCCATTAAAATATTTTCTAATATCGGTTACTTGTTTGGCGATTGTGTTGATATAATGTGTGTGAATTTTATTCTTGATAATGTCCCCTTCGTAATAACTACTACAGAAAAATTATACATAGAAGAGGAAAACATTATTTTACTTTATCATAAGGAAATATAATTTATTAAACATGTTATCAGGTGGTCGAAATCTTAAAAAAACGTCACTAAACTGAAATACGGTTTAATTCAATGTGTCTTGGGGCTTACGTTTAGGGTTCCGTTCGAGAAAACCAACTGGGTGTAAAGTGGATAAGAAAGGAGTATGTCTGCTGACTGGGATTTGGGTCTCATTGAGTATATTCTCCTAACCAAGCTCCGAAGTGAGAACTAACTTCATTGGCTAAATGCCACCTTTCGTTCTTATGTATTTTACTACAATTGTTTGGAAAATTTGTTCAATTTTAATTGTTGCTTTTAAAATATGCTAGTATTATGTTTGGTAGTATTGTATATATTTATTATTAGTTTGCAGGTCACAAAATATTATACGTCAAACGTCAAAAACAAATTATTTGAATGTTTTATATTTAACATTTTGGAAGTTTTGAATATTGAATATTTCCTCTTGGTTTTTCGAATACAATAAACACGAAATTTTATAATACTGTGTGGGTAATTTTAAATGAATGTACCGCTACATAATAAATACATAACAATATATATATATATATATATATATATATATATATATATATATATATTTCTTTAATTTCACATGTTCAGGTATTATCATTTAGTTTATTTTCGAATTACTAGAGTTGTCAAAGACGGAGAACGCTGTGTTGATCCTGCGTGGGTATATTATGGTGTAGGATTCATCCTTATACAATATTCATGAAGCCAGACTATAGCTGACGCCGTGCCAGGAAAGTCCTTCAATATGCTTCAGATTCAACATGGACAGACAGCTAAGGCACTGTAAGCTTCATCTGCATATTGTCTTGAAGCATTCACTCTAATACGAAGTCAGAGTGAAACAAAAACAGAAAAGCTGCCAAGGCATTATATCAGTTTCCATTCGCTAAAATACTCTATCGTTTTCATATATTTTTGTATAAAGAATGAATGGGACACAAAGATTTAGTTTCAAAGTAAAGATCTCTGCGTTTATGTAAACATTCTGATGATAGATGAATTGAAATAATCCCATGGCTGAGGGTCTTGTCATCAAAATGTTACAAAAACCGACATACAACGTTTCGAAAAGGATTATCTGCTCTTTTCTTTGGGTGGAAGATTCTAAGGTCAGATTATGAATGCATAATGAACGTTGTTTTGATATGTGTTTTCTTATTCTGTATGCTCAATATTAGGATTACATACTAAAAGAGAGCAAACACGACGTTTTGAAAAGTAGTTTAGAACTTTTTTATACTAAATGATGCTAAAATATACATTATAACAGTTAAATACATAAAAATCATAATCTTATAACCTTTATGCTAATATCAAATAGGCACTTATGTCTCAGGAGGGTTTGCGTCTGGTGATAACTTGCACTTGTATACTGTATGAACAGACGGCTACCTAATCCTTCGGATTACAAGGAATGTTGTAAACGTGTCCAGATCATATTTACACGTTGATGAAAATGTGATATTTATACTTTCAACATAGCAAATTTGTATCATTAGAAACTTGGCTTCAATAAGATCAACAGCTCTGCGGTTCAAATTTCGCACAAAAATGTACCAATCCGTCAGAGTGAGAAACAGTCTAATTATTTTATTTATGCTATAGGTAAAACGTGTGATTTGGTTTCCACTGGCGAAATATTTTTCATTGGTACGAATCTTATCAGCACAAATCTTATTTTTAGTGAATGAAAGTGGAAAAAAAAGGATGTTTTTACATTAATATACTTGTCAGCCTGGTTGGGCACATTGTTACCAGGTTAGAATATTTTAATTAAAACTTAGATAAATTAAAATTGATAAACAATCTTAGGCTCGATCAGACATTTATATGTCTAAGTATTAATGACTTTAATAAATCTGTTGTCTTCTTATTTACGAATACTAATAATAATATATTCGTTACTACTTTGAACAAGTAAAATTTCGTGATGGATTGGACGAATTATGTTGTCGTGAAATCTCCAAGGAAATTCAAGATTATAAAATAACAACTCTGTTGACGGGTTCTTATTTCATATTTGTAGAAATCATACGAGTAGTTTTTCCATTTACTAGATGCTACACAATTAGTTGTTACATTATTTCTATAGATCAAAATTTTAACGATTATATTAATATTCGTATACTAACTATATAATAATTGCTAAATATTTAAATATAATTATAGGAATTTATGTACGTTTTACGAAAACAGTATTGTACATAGGATCAAAGTTATACTAACATGCGTTTCAGAAGATAGAAATGAGAGAAATTTCAGTGATAAAGTTTGTTAATTCCTATGGAATTTTAAACTGGGAATCCCGTAAGAACTCTAGGTAATTAAAATACATTGGATATCGAACCTATAATTTGTCTGTACCTCATAGCATAATACAACTTACATTTGTTTTATTGCTGTTTTTCTGTTATGTATTTTACTAGAATACAATTCACTATTAGTTAGGGGTAGGTGGTTGAAGCAAGATCTAGTCATCCGATTGTCGAAAAAGTTTATGACCAATTTGGCAATTTGGTCAATTGCACCATATTCACCAAAGTTGACTATAACCATACATATACTCTTGCTGTATTTTCTTCATTATGGTTAGACTCTCATAAACTATTAAATAAATAAGTTGATATAATTAGTCTCTGAAAAATTAACAAAAACTACGAACTAAGTATGGAAGGAATGAGGTAGTATGAAGGATGATAACTTTCGAATTGTTTTTAATTCAATTGATACTCACAATTAATGTGTGGGTATATATGACCGGAATATGTTTCCTTTTATACGGAGAGATTTAGTAATCTTATTCACCTAGTGCATTTTATTGAGAAACTATCACCTTAAATTATAAGAATAAACCTGTCTTGAAGAATCTTTCAATTAGGTATAATATAATTAAGAAGCCGAGATGTATTACGTAAGCGTAAACAAGTTGCAAACACGACAACATGATGAGAACATAAGTTAATTTTAATATTATTTATTTACCCTAAAATATTAAATACATATCTTTTTATTTTGTCCTGTGTATATGTAAAATAAACAGAGAAACCTTGAAAAGGAAATTCACAAAAGGGCATAGAATTTTATGGTGGAACAATCAGTGCAGGAACAGTAGACTGACATCTGAAATTCCACAATACAGAGATTTTTATAAACATAGTGGTGTTTTTAGCACTCTGGAGAGTTTCAAAGCATGAATTCGTGATGGTCCGTGGTTTCATCATTATTTTACTTTTGGGTGAGCTCGGCTACGGGTCGTATAAACCATTTATAAGCAAACATCATTTGTTTGTTTTAAACAATAAATGAAATTAATTAATTTTAGAACATTGATCACAATAAACATATTAATAGATTATACGTATCACAACCTAACCAAATTTTCTTTTCAAAGCTACATAGCTTGTATTCCAGACATGTCACATAGGTATGACTGCTCAGGGAATGATAAATCTCGACCGATACGTTATTTGAATTTGAATTGTGTGAGATTAACTTAGAGTTGTTAATAACTATAGCAAACAGGACTTTTCCGAGCATTTGCATCGTTCAGTAATACAATAGATCAGTAACACCATTTTTTCAAGATCTGCAATCTAATCTTTTTCTCAGGAGGTTAACTAAATCACTTATATCTAAATTAAAATAAACAAATCATATCATAGTAAGGAATTACTAACAACAGGAATATGTCAACTCTATGCATATTATCTCTAAAACGGTTCATAACAAATATTTAAAATATGCTGATCAATCTGTTGTAACTACAAAAAACTATTTACTTTAAACAAATAAAAAATAATATTATAGAAACAAGATACTACAATTTTGGCTATTTACCATCGTTATATATATATATAAATAACCGAACGTTATTTTATGCTTATTAAAATCTATTTCGTCTTCAAGGGTGAACCAAGCCCTTTACCATCCCCCAACCATCACCATGCGCGATTTCAAGTGTCATGCAGAACTCTAAAGAATGTCATACATATTTTCCCTCCCTCTCACCGAATATCTCTCTGTGTGTCTGTTTTTCAATCCACACAATGTCTAAAAAACAACATAAATTAAGGTTGATGTTATTGCCTATTTGATCAGCATTGAATTCAATTATGGTTCAAGTCACTCTATGGCATTTTGCATAGCGCCAGCGAACATTTTTTACATTGGACCTTGTAGAATAAAATAATTGTATCATTTATTTATGTTATATTTACGCAACATTTTATGAAATACCTGTTAGAAATATTCGTACTTCCAAACTATATTCATTCTTTTCACTCCGTAGTCCATCCCTGACCAGAAAAATTAAATTCAAAATGAACTTGAATTACTGTCAGAAATGTATTTCTTTGTAAGAGGTTGGAGTGAAGTATGATAGTTTATTGCGCATTTGTTAAATAGAGGAAACACGTTCAATAATAACAGATGTGTATAAAAAGAAAACAGCCAAGTTGTTCTACTAAGTTCCCCAGCTCAGATGCGCACCAACCACTCCGCAATGTTTGCATTATTCAAGAGCCCGGTTTGTGTGTTCAGTATGATAATACTTTACTATAAATTGACTTTTGGAAAATTTCAAAGATGTTATATATTTACTCAATATCTAACATTTTCAGGCATATTTTTAAATTCACTTAGTGCAAATGTTATGTTTGGTCTAATATAAATACATATCTATATTTTCAAACTATACAATGTTTTGTGGTATATCTAAACAAAATTTAAACCTTACAGTTAAAAATGGACAAATCGTAAAGAGGAAGACATGGTTCTGCTTACACATTTTTAGGTTAATTGAATACAAGGTGGGCCATAGTGTACTCGTTTTATTGAATCGCGTTTAGGCCCATTTGTAGTGGGTGGATAATTAGAACACTGTTAAGATGTGTAATAAATATTTTAAATCAGAAAAATTTATCTGTTTTCATCACGACAATCCGCTTTACAGAGTGAGTGTTTGATGTAATACACATAAAACCCATGGATATTTTGTGTGTGTGCGTGTGTGTTTAGTGGGAAATAATACACAAGTCCACTAAATCCTATTAGTATGACTACTAACTTGGTGTACCTTAAACCAATAGCGATTGTTGGGAAAAATATCAATCACCCAGTCCATGTAGTGCAGCTGCATTAGACCCTAATACAAATAGTAATACCGTTACTAATTATTTCTGTGGTCAGTAATTTTCAGTACCTGACTACCAATGGGAAACTCCACGGTCCTCGTACCGTCTTGATACATCAGTTCAGGATTCTCGTGAGCTCATGCAGGGATATCATTGAATAACTTCCTTGGTTGGCGTGATCTTCCTCAGTTTCTAGGGATACGAACACTTAAGGGCAAGTCTGACATGAAAAAAATTTTTTTTTGGGGAATTTTGGTTTTTTATTTATTAATATTCTTTAGAATTTTCTCTTTAAAATGGTATATAATATACCTTATTACTATAATATTAACCTTATATAAAAAATATATATATAAAGGCTTGCAACTGTTGTTTGGCGTTGAGCACCACTCCTTATAGTAAACAACAATCTATA
Source organism: Homalodisca vitripennis (assembly GCF_021130785.1). NCBI lineage: Eukaryota > Metazoa > Arthropoda > Insecta > Hemiptera > Cicadellidae > Homalodisca > Homalodisca vitripennis. Next base: position 78,612,208 of record NC_060211.1, read on the forward strand.
AAATAGATATTAATTGGTTTTGTTATGCTGGTACTGTTTTGCTTTTAGTCTGGTTTTAGCTGATATCACACACTGTCAGCAATATGACAGATGTCATCTGTTGTTATTATTTTATGTTGGGAGGTTATTGTGAAGTTTTGAAATACTGTGTTTTGTGATTTGCAAGTTTCCCTGTTGTTTTTATTTGTAAAGGAGTTTATTGTAATTGAATGTAGATTAAAATGGGTAATAAGAAGAGAGTAGGAACTAAGAAACTATGTTACAAGAAGAAGACTGTTGTTCGTAGCAAGAAAACAGTAGTAACTTCAGGTAATGAAGAGGATAGGCCTAGAACACCCAAAGTTGTTTCCACATCCAATGAGAAAATTGAGCCCTAACCTAGCCTGCTATGATAATTCAACTGATACCTTACAGTATGACATAGTAAACATTGTACAGCTAGAATCAGTTTTGAAAGATGTTGCAGTGTGTAGGGTTTGTCATGGCAACCTATCATTTAGTCGAAAACCATTAGCAGGGCTCGCAGTACAAATTTCCGTCTCCTGTAGCTGTGGCATGACAAAAGCTTTTGACAACTGTCCCAAAGCAACAGATATTTAGGCCTAGGCCTATTGAGGCACCAAGCAAAAGTTCACAATGCTACTATGACTTGAACCTAAGGTTAGTATATGGCTTGCGTGTAATAGGAAAGGGCTATACTGCTGCCCAAACTCTTTGCGGCATGATGAATTTACCCGCTCCGCCCAGCAAGTTCAATCAACATGAACAGTTTTTGTCCAGCCATGTAGAAAAGTGTGTGTGAAAACTCTATGAAGAGAGCAGTGACAGAAGCAGTTATTGAAAATGGAAATTCTAATGACTTATGTGTTGCGGTTGACGGAAGCTGGCAAAAGCGAGGCCACACCTCGCTAAATGGCGTTGTCACAATTACTTCAGCAGATACGGGTAAAGTAATAGATATTTATTCAATGTCAAAATACTGTAACTGCCCTCAGAGAACAAGCAACCAACACTTAGAAATATGCAAGGCAAATTATGTAGGTAGCAGTGGAGGTATGGAAGCTGAAGGTGCGACTGCAATGTTCAAAAGATCCGAGACTAAATACGGTGTTCGCTATGTGGAGTACCTTGGAGATGGTGACTCCAATGGCTATGCAGCAGTTGTGGCAGAAGCACCATATGGCCCAGATGTGTCCATTCAGAAGTTGGAATGTGTAGGACACGTCCAGAAGAGGATGGGGACAAGAATAAGGGACTTTATCATGAAAAATAAAGGCTTGAAGCTTTCTGACGGAAAATCTCTTTCTGGGAAAGGTAGGCTAACAGGGAAGGCGATCCAACAAATCCAAATATACTATGGGACTAGCCATCCGTAGGAATACACACAGCGTGGAAGCCATGAGGCGAGCAGTTTGGGCGTTGTACTGTCATGTTCAGTCTACTAACGATACGCCTTTACATATTTTATGCCCAGACAACCGAAGACACATGGTGTAAGTATAACAAAGCCGCCAAAGAAAAAACTAAATATGACCACAGCCAGCATTTTCACCTCTCACCTGTTCTAATGAAAGCAATCAAACCTATTTTTAAATCTTTGTGCAGCCTAGAACTACTCAGAAAATGTCTCAAAGGAAAATCTCTCAAAATCCTAATGATCTATGAATAATGTCATTTGGGCTCGGCTCCTAAACGCACCTTTGTTACACTAGGTGCCTCTTAGGCTAGGTGTCTATGAGGCAGTCCTATCATTCAATGATGGGTACAGCTCCAAAGTGAAAGTTTTAGAGCACATTGGGCTAGAACCAGGACTGAATATGCGGTTAGCTTTAAAACGTCTCGACACACCCAGCGGATTCGCAAAGCAGATAAAGCGGCTACCGACATTGAAAAAAAAAAATCAGGCAATCAAGGACTTTAGCCAAAAGGAAGCTGGAGGATCTGTATCAAGAAGCAGAGGATCCAGACAACCCTTCCTACAGTGCAGGCCATCATTAAACCAAGGTATGAGTCCAAAATATGCTACCTTCTTGCTTTTTCTTGATTTGCCGAAACTTGTTATTTTTTAACTTTGGGGCCCTATAACTCAAAAAACTACTAGGCCTACCCCAGTCAAATTTTTATACAGTATTCTACTTACTATTGCCTAGTTCCCCTCATGGGAATTTATAAATATCTCTTGTCAATGAGGCACAGTAAACATTTTTACTTATAAAAAAGTTAGTTTAAAAACAATAAATTATAAAAAAAATTATAACTTTTTAATTTTTTTTTTCAAATTTAAAAACCTCATGATAAGACCTAGATTATAAGCTATTTAATAAGTAAAATAAAAATCAGGACTCTATCTATAACCATTACAGAGATATAGGTTCCCAAGTTAACATTATGTTCTTATGGAGGTCGGACTGCCCTTAAGAACCGGGATAGGAGCTGGGAGGCCTGGATTGTAGAATTCTAGCTTGCCTCTATCTAGAAATCCCCACAGTGCACCACACACTGGAGCTTTGCATGTTATCTACATAGTAAGCTGGAAGAATTGCTTCCTTGATTGTTATACATGTGTGAGAGGTAAAAACTAAATTCAAGTTTCAGGTAATGTATCATGACCAGTACAAATATTTGGAAACCTTACTTGAATGACTTTGAAACATTGTAACTGATGAGAAATTATACGCAAAAATAATGCCACTAGAGTCTTTCATAGAGGTACCAACCAAAAAACTAATGTAAAAACTACATGAGTAGTTAACTAAAAAAACTGTTTATTTTCACAATTAAGTAGTTGTTACTGTTACTGTCGGTGGAAATGTAGGCTACCCTGAAATAAAGAACTGTTATACAAACGCTCACTCACGCTTTTGCAAAGTAACAATTACCTGGAGGTAAATATAAAAACGTTATACATAATGTATGTCGTTAAACACCGCATTGCATGATTAATATTGCAGTTTACTTTCCTGTTTTAACAAAGAGATCTTCAAACAGTATAAAATAAATTTACTGTAATTAACAACTATATTTATCATAAATTAGAGATATACTGGATGAAATGATGTTTCAACAAACTTATGATATGTAAAATAAGATTTAATCTAAAATAAAATATAATAGGTTTGATTATAAAATTCTCTATGAGAAAATTCCTACAAAATTCATGAAAAGATGTTCTTTAAACAATACAAGAACGATGAAAGTGAAGTTTTGTTAACTATTGATAGACCTTACAGTGTTTATAAAAAAATTCAAATATTTAGTCCCGCTCCCAACTATTGGTCTAAAGAAGATGTCTTTTGATGGAAATTGACAACAAGTTCAGTTGGGGATACTATGTTTAATATGTACTATTCGTAATAATATGGACCTATCTTTTCAGTCAAAAAGGAAACAATAAAATTTGAGTAATAATTTTAATAATTAAGTTTTATGTATATAATTAAACTACACACACACACACACACACACACACACGCACACATACATACACATATAATACTTTTCTCTAAAAAGTATTAACAAAATTCAGAACCCCCATAAACTTAAAATAAATTATTTAGAAATAGCTCATCAGAGGGTGCTACAAACTAAACATCCGGATGGTCTAAATTTGAGATACGGATAGCAGTATGTATAAATTACATGTTACAATTTTAATTTATAACTTTATATTCCTTGTAATAAGCAAAAATTATTTACTCTTTGTACGTAATTCAAAATTAGTTTTATTAACATATGATGTTTCTTTTGTTTATTATTTTTTGTTGATATATTTGCTTATTTACCTTCTGTATATCTCTTGAAAATGTCTTATGACGAAATATAGAGAATTTTTATGTTCTTTTCTTCTATTCTATTCTATTCTTATTGAAGATATATATATATATATATATATATATATATATATATATATATATATATATCGAAACGAGAAGTCTTGTTTTCTGCTATATCCAATCCCACAAATTAAAATATTCTGAATAATTCTATGGAAATCCCTCTATTGATCACGAATTAAAAGGGGTTAATTATGTATTCATTGAGTAATAAAAAAGTCAAATAATATTTACATAGATTTTATGATTGGATTAAAATTAAAATTATTGATTAATAATTTATAGTAAAACCTATACCTGTATATCTTGTACGACTCTTTACTCCATTCAATTTTTACCAGCTATATTATATTTATTCTTTGCACTAAGGTTGTCCGTAAATAAATTATAGGAATTATGATTAAGGGAATCTGCAAACATTGTAGGTAACGTATAATATTACAAGGCATAATGGTCCTGAGAGCCCCTATAAAAATAAAAAGTTTATACATAAATTGATTTATTCATCCATTTATTATTTAAAGTAAGTTTGAAATCAATCCAAATTTTATTGATAGCAAATTATTTACATATTATATTTGTAACACCTTCAAAATAATAATTACAGTTTGTTTTTATATTACATTTAACATAGTCAGCACTAGAATATCCGTCATTTATCACAATATTTAAGAGGATCCATGGAAATATTTATATTATAAAGAGAGGGGCGAAAGGTGTACTATTTCATTTTTAGAAGAAAATGAGCATAAACATTAAAATTATTTTGTAGCCGACTCGCTCTTTCCATGTAGATACATTACAATATATCAGTTCAGTATATTCTACAACTCTATATTGCACCAAAAATTCAAATAATTGTAACTTATTTTTCATTTTAAGCTTATAGCCGCTAACCGGAAGCAGGTGTGTCAGTCTGGCAACGACAGTTCCGGTGCAATGCGTGGATTCCGGTGCACGGTTGAGGAATTTCATTTATTCCAGACTCGTTTCTCATTGCTTTGTTTCTAAACAGAAGTATAAGCCTACTGTTTTCTAATTTATTTAACTCCCGTGAAAGTTAAATGTTCGTATAGCAAAAATGTTGTTTATACGATTAGAAGGTTAAGGGGAGGCGGAACAAAAAAATATTTTTTTTCAAACTTTTTTTATTGTATTTTATTAAAATATACATTTTTCCGAGTTCAATGATATATAATACACCTGGGTTATCTCAATATTTCATTACAAAATAAATCCTTGAACTTTTGTTGCAGGGTCAGTTTTTACTAGAATATTTTCGCTTGCATACATACGTATATCTACCCATCATTTCTGTTGCTATTTAATTTTGCTTCATTTGGCAACACTGAATATAGACAAGTGCTTACTGTCTTCTGTTGCTAGGGAATAAATATTGTAAACATAACCTGTTTGTTTGTTATTGTTTATGGACGTTATTAGTTTCTGTGAAAGTTTTTACTAACGTTTGTGATTCTTACAGTTTCGTTTATTGGTTGTATTATTTATTCATAATGCCTAGACCTACTTATAAAACAACTAAAAGCAGGAAAGGAGTTGGTGGACGTGGAAAAAAGAAGGTAGTACAAGGTGTACCTGTACATTCATCTGCTAGTGTTCCTAGCTCTCCTAGGCCTAGGCCTACCAAAGCGTCGAGCTCATCAAAGAAAATTGACTTTTCGGAGTATAGCCAATATGCTACAGATCATAGCTATAAGAATGAAATTATAGATATCAGTATACTATCAGAGAAACTCCAAGAATGTTCTCTTTGCAAAAACTGTAAGAAAAATGGTTTACAGTTGCGTTCCATGAATTATGTTGGCTTAGTGTCGAAACTAGAACTCTTTTGCACACATTGTAACTTTTGTGAAGAATTTAACAACTCTAAAAAGGTTGAAATACCTAATGTAGCAAGTAAGAAGTTTTTTATGTAAATATTAGATTAGTGTATGGCCTGCGATGCATTGGAAAAGGTCAGACCGCTGCGCAAACTTTATGCGGCATCCTGAACCTCCCCCAGCCTCCTACAAAATTCCGACCCTATAACACGGTATTGCACGAAAAATGTAAACAGGCGGCTTTAGAATCTATGACCAGAGCTGTTGAAGGAGCTGTAGAAGAAAATAAAGCTATAATTGAAGAGGAAAAAATAACTAATCCTGAACTGCAAACGGATTCTCGTGACATATGTGCGGGTTTTGATGGTACGTGGCAGCGTAGAGGCCACCAATCCCTAAATGGTGTGGTCACATGTACCAGCATTGACAGTGGCAAGGTGATGGACATTGAGGTTCTATCCAAGTATTGCCTTTGCCTGGATAAAACTAACCATGAGATAGCTTGTGCAGCAAACCATCAGGGCTCAAGCGGCAGCATGGAAGGCGTGGGTGCAAAAAATATCTTTAGCAGGTCAATAGATAAGTACAATGTCAAATATGTGAAATACTTAGGTGATGGGGATAGCAATAGTTTTTCTGGTATAGTTGCTAATAGTCCCTATGGAAACACTAAAATAGAAAAATTAGAATGTGTGAATCATGTTATGAAACGTATGGGTGCAAGACTACGTACACTAAAGACGGACATTAAAAAGAAAAAACTAGAGGATGGTAAAAGTTTGGGAGGGAAAAATCGCCTAACTGACAGTAAAATAGATCAAATCCAGTCTTATTATGGTAAAGCCATAAAAGAGAACAAAACTGACTTAGAAGGGATGCGAAGGGCCATATGGGCTATTTTTGTCACATAGGATCATCAGATGAGAAACCACAACATCTGCTATGTCCAGAGGGTAATAAATCATGGTGCAAGTACAATAAAGCCAAAGCAGAAAACAAACCTCTAGTAGGCCTACATTTAAATAGTTTACCAGATCCTGTAATGAATGCAATCAAACCAACTTTTAAGGCGTTGGTCCATCGAGACTTGCTGAAAAAGTGTTTACACGGAACAACTCAAAATGTGAACGAGAGTGTTAATAGTGTGATATGGTCAAGGGTTCCTAAAAACACTTTTGTGACTATTAAAACCCTGGAACTTGGTGTATATGAGGCAGTGGCCAGTTACAATGATGGGCAGGTTACCAAATGCAGAGTTCTGCACTCAATGGGACTTGAACCTGGTGTCCGATTAATAAACGCGATGAAATCTCTAGACTCAGAACGCATGCGAAGAGCTGAAAAAGCCATTTCAGACTTCTTGAGGCTGGCAAGAAGAAAAGAGAGGATTCTGAAGAGAAGGCTTGAAGAGGTGGAAGATGAAAACCCTGCATATAAGACTGGAATGTACTAATGTAAGTAAATAAATGCACAGTTTTAGTTTTTAGCCGTTTTCCGAAAATCGATATTTTTTTGACATAAGGTACATTTTCTCTGGAAATACTGAAAATAGAGAGTTCAAATTTTTACACAATATGTATGTAATAGTTTTACACACCCTGAGTTTTTTTTTTGCCTTAAGTTAACTAATTTGGTTAAAAAAAATTAAATCTTAAAAAAAATCTGAATATTTTAGGTGTCATGGGAAAAAAATTATAACATACTTGTTTTTTTTATATAACTACTTAAAAAAAACTCAAGCTATGTATAAAAGGCATATGAATAACTGACAAAAATTTCAAAACAATAGGCTTAGTAGTTTTTGAGAAAATGTTCCTTATTTTAGCATTACAGGGATAGGGATTCCGCCTCCCCAAATAATCAAATGCAATATTTACGTTTTTTATAATATTACTCAATCCATAACACTTGTCCAGTATGAAATATGCGAGGGGAAAGTACTAATAGGGTATTAGTGCTTTCTGGTAAACCATCAGGCAAGGATTGATATTTAGATAAACAATAAAATAAATGCATATAATGTGTCTTGTTAACAAGATTTCGATGTTTTCAATTAAAATGAATTTAAGACAGAAATAACATAAGGAAACTTGAATAGACCGTTAACGTCATCCAATGATTGTTTACGTAAACTAGGCACTACGTGACCTATTCAAGCCAAACCGAAGCTATTAATGCTAGCCATTAGCATAAGGAGAATCTGCAGAAGCATGGAAATTTTCAAGTAAACTCTTGCAGTTAAAAATGTGTTATGGCTTCTTAAAGTAAAACTTTGAAAATTTGCTACGTAAGTAAATAATATTTATTATTTGTATTCATAAAAGCTGTACGTCTTTTATATCATTTTTCTCAAAGGAATGCACTTTTATAAATAGGATACGTCACTCCCTGAAGCTATAACTCATGTACATAATGTAAAAATTTTACATTTATTTCTTCAGACATTTATTTTTGAACCTGGTTACAAAATTGCGTAAATTCTTTACTTTAAGTATACCTGTAATTCTTCGTAAAGTGATGAAACATTGTCTACCTTTTGTGTTCGTGAAAGTTTACTTAAAGGGCTATGAATTTAAAAAGAATAGCTTTCCAATCCTGTATCCATTTCACAGCCTTAAGAGATAAACATCCATTCGAAAACAAAATATCTTTCTAGTCTGTTTTTTATTTATACTTGAGTTTTTAAGTTAATTAAACAATTTATTTTGGAAGTTACACGGCATTAGTAACCACACAAATTAAAAGGTCTCCCTACATGGAACATTATTGCGAATTAATCTATTAAAAACTCTCCTATAATCTGATTTTTATAGAGTATAATCTTCAGTATCAGTAAAAGTTTCTCGAAAATATATATAATGCTCAAACAGAACAAAAGTGTTTGTTTTCTTAACCTACTATGACTTTTGATAATTATGTTACATGGCCAGAGGAAAAAAACAAACCAACTTTCGCTGTTCATTCGGGTACAAAACTGATTTCATTAGAACTTTATGAAATTATTGGATTCATCTCATACAATACTCTACTTCAGTTGTTACGGAAGTCGTTGGAATTGATTATCGCTGGATTTCTTTTAGTAAATATTTGTTAATAATAGCTTATTAAACATATTTACATATATTTCTCATGTTATAATAAGCTATGATTTAACAACATAACGTTCTCGCGGTTTTCCGTTAATACTTCTAAAATGATATAGTACTCAAAAATGTCATTTTAACTGACTAAAGATTTGTTCAAACTAGGCCACATAGTTTTATATTCTTAAATGTTATCTGTCGCAAGATTTTAAAGTGAATTCCATGACATCTTAAGAGCGAATGTTATTCGTGTTGAGTTGGGTTCAGGGTGCTGAGGCTGAGATTTCCCAAAACTTTCTTTGGATCGTTTACAGCAACCATTAAAACGCAGGCAATGTAAGTTAATGTCAGCATGAATTACAATAAACCTCTAGCTTACTAAGCGCAAAGTGGATTGTAAAAACTTCAGCAACAGACAAACTAGCAAAGGTTATTTCTTCTTTGAAAATAGGAATATAGATTTAGAATCAAAATAAGTTTGCTGCATGTAGTAAGTTTTGTAAAAAAGTTATTCTGAAATAAATCAAAATTCAATCCTACAAACCTCATAGATTTAAAATTAACCAAAATTGAGGATTCCAGCAGTAAAGTTTATGTTTTTTTATATTAAATTCGGAATCTAGCTACCATTAGTTGTGTATCGAAATATTTGTGCCAGAAAAGCACAGTTAATACTACATTGTATCAATGCAAAGAGTTACAATTTATCCCGTTGTTCCAATTACTTACAGTTAGATTCTATATGTTCCATATGAAAAAGATTTTATATAGACTATAAACTCTTAAACACTTTTATTAAACAAATGAATCGATTGATTTGGATAAACGATAACCACATTAATAACAAGGCTAGAAATGTGTATGCGTATTTATTTACCTGTGGTTCACCACTATGATTTTTGTTATAGCCAAATTCAGGTTATTGCTCATGGGTTTTTCTTATTATTTTTAAATAACTGCTATTTTACAAATACGTAGTTGACCTGTATTTTAATTGGTCTTGTAATTAATTTTCTAAAAAATTCTCAGTAATCTAGCCTACTAATACAAAACCATGAGCAACGAGGCTTAAGAATGTGAGATCTTTAATTTAAAATAATTATGATTGAAAAACTATTATTAGATATTAATTAGTAATAATATTCTGTATGAAGACAACAGCAGAAAAATACACAGTAAAAAAACCTAATTCATCTGCATTTTATCTCAATATTTATCTGATATCAGGGTTAACATTGTTTACAACAAAACTCCATATCAGCTAATTATCAAGATAAAATCACTAATATTATAACATGCATCTCCTGAGCTAAACATTAATGCGGGAAATACTGCACATTGGTTAAAATACTTTACATTTCATTTAATTATAAGAGTTAATAACTTAAAACATATCCGCAAATAAGTTTAAACAAAACACTAATCTAATTAAATTAATGGTTATGTAAAGACGCAAATGTTTGAAATATTAGAATTCAAATTAAAATGTTTTAAAAGGAAAATAAGCAACATACATTTTCACCAATAGCGATATTCTAATACGTAAAATGACATTAAAACTCCATATTCATTATGATGGTTCAGTATAATATAGCTAAATTCACTAATATCCGAATTTGCGAACTATACAGAGTGATTGCACAATAACTTATTCAAAAAAAAAAGTTGTTGCGGGAACTCTTGAAATGTGAAACATTCCTATTCGACTCCCTAACAGTTTCAGAATTCAAAATAAACGACTTCTTGTCATCCCGAATTCTTTTGGTTTCCTGCCTAAAAAAGGTTTCGACCTCTGGATAATGGCATCTAATAAATCTCTTCTATTAAAAATGTCCGGCCTATTAAAGATTTGACCTCCTCTTCCGGCCATTGAGAAGATCTCGACGAATGACCCCTCTCAGAAACTTCAATATTCCCTAGCCTATAACGTTTATGTCTCTTGTTCCTGGCGTATAGGGGATTCCAGCCTCTCGAACTTTCGTCACTGGAAGCTGAGATATAAGTTGTGACATTAATCGTTTAGCCAAAAAGTTATAATACAAATTTGTGTTCTTAAATAACTCCATAACATTCTTTTGTTAATATTTCTTGAACTAGTGAACAAGATTTTGCAACTTTGTGTAAATTCACTATTTCAAAATACAAAATAATGGCCTTTGTATAAAAAGGTATTTTGGCTAAGGAGCCCAACTCAGATAGCTGATCGATAGCAAGTACTGTATATAACAAACGATAAAAAGTTTTGTCAATTATAAAGAGATAAAAGCGATAATACTCAGTTTCTTTCTTATATTAATATTACATAATTATGTTGGTATCCGAGAACTTCAATTTATCTGTAGAGTATTAATATTGAGTTAACTCGGAGAGTTCATTCTTTTATTTTAATTAAAGAAAAATTTCCATTTTATTTCATCGTGAAAGAGGAGGAAAACGAGAACAATTTCTCAGAAAATGCGCATGTTCAAACAACAAAAGGCTTCCTTTTATCTTCTTTCTAAGTCCTTTATATTGATTAATCATCTAAGCAATTAATTGTTCTTTTCATACCATATCAAGTTGTTCATCACCTGTGATGTAGATCAAATGTGTACTCAAATAAAAGTTTTGATATGGTATAATAAATTAAAAATACTATTGTTGATATTACTTACGGTATTAAAATCATCTAGTATATAAATATAGAGCATAACCTAATAATATATAATAAATATTAATATTACAACATTAACAGTTTTAAGAAATTGTAATTGATCCTGTGTGGGTTTCAGATCAGATATTAGAAGTCAAACAACTACTAAATATATATATTTAAAATTAAAATTGGATTTACAGAAATATTTCAAATGTGAATCTAATCTATCACCAATCATGTGAAATATATACGTAATCTATATAGTTTATGCATCATCTTAATTGCTTCAGTTTGATTATATTGGAATATTTTACATTATCAAGTTAAAACTGTGTGTTGGTTAAAATATTTCCAAAAATAATACTTTGAATGTTCCTATATACGATATGCTCGGTACCATCTCTGATAGTTATAAATCTAATACGACTATAGTAAAAGTTAAAAAACCCTAATCATTTGCATCATTAGCTTCTACTTCTTAAAGCATGAAATAAAGATTCATGTTTGCTAGAGTAAAATCACTATTTCACTTTTTATCAGTAACTAAATCTCTCTGAGTAAGTAAGTAATAAATATAATTCATTTCCCTCTCAGGAGTAGAGTTAAATTGAAAGAATAAATTGATTATTTTTACAAATTTTTATTGGTACACAAGCCTTAGAAAGTAAAGACATGAAATCACTTACTGCTAGGTTATTTTCATCGGCTATTCTTCTTTCTGGTGTAGGCGGTATAGGCTTTGTACCAAATAAGGTATTTGGTTGGCAGTAGAACAACGGCTCCAGTAACGAAAAGGCGAGAAAATTTGTCTCTTGCCATCTTGTTTTTTGTAGGATGGCTTTGGTGAAGTAGTCATAGATACATCTTGATTGTAGTTAAATTTATTTATTTTTGCCTTTAAATTAATTTCTATGGATACAAAAGAATTATTGTTTAACACTTCGAGATAAGAATACAAGAATGGGTTTGGATAGTTGTACGAATCAGGGATCTAAGTTTTGTTTTTTTTTTTTATTTATTTAATGCTGTGCATTGAGATGATGGTTTTGAGTCTAAGAACTAGCTTGTGGCTTACGATGATAGTCTATTCAACATTTGGCAAAATGAAGCATCTAGAAGGAAGGTAAATAAGTGGAAAGAAAACTAAGGGACATTGTTTGGCTTTCCTGGAGGTAGAAGATATTAAAAGTCCCGACTCTATGGGTGGCTCAAGTATTTAAATTATAAATTAAGTGTTGTATTCATTTTCTAATGAGAAACAATAACCACAAGCAGCCTAACCATTTAAAATTTAACTACCAAATCGATCTAACTGCTTTGCATTTTGTTTCTTTACGTTTTAATTGAAGTTTTTAAACTTAAAAAAAAAATAATTAGGAGGGAATGATAGTAACAAGGTTTTTAGAAATTGCTGTTAAAATAATGCTTTGTATCAAAGGTCGGAGTGACATTACAGAGTTAGTCGATATCGGACCCTGACATCGCAGTACGCAAATCTGTATTGTTACTGTGCGTCAATCGACATCTCCATGTATTTCATATTTATATCTGCTATACATTTTTACAGTATATTTACAATTTTTTATTTACTTAAAAATGCACGGCTTTTTCCAATGGTTATGTAATACTTTATAAAAATTAAAGATATGATTAAAACAATCATTACCCTAATAACATAACACTAATTGCTTGCCGATATAAAGTTTAAGTACCGTGTGTACTGTCCACAAATTACAGCTCCATTAACAATGTTAACAGTTTAATCAGAAAGTCAATTATTAATAATGCAGTTGTATAAAAGTATTTCGAAACGTGAAAACTGTTTCACAAAATTAATAGAAAATTAGTAAATTATTGAATATATAATTGTCTTAAGACTTATTAAGCGATTGAAAAAAATTTATTTAAATTACATACTTTTAGAATAATGTCGTATTTTTCTTCGAAGGAATTATTTAAAAGGGGCGTGGCTATTAAATTAAACTGCTTGATTGCACCACCCGTAATACTAAGATATGGCTCTAATCATTACTTTACTCTAAACTAACGAAGACTTAATTATTATAATTAAATAAATGTATCTATACATTAGGATTAAATTAGGTATATGATACAAATAATTGTCATTCTTTCTGCACCGTCTTAACGTATAATCCGCGACTCTCAAAAAACGTGACTCTCTTCTGAATAATCAGCTTTGTTGTCACCTAGCTGTTTACTTACGCAGGGAGATTTAAGCGTAAGTTTATATCCCTTCTCTTAAGTCTCTAAGCTGTAATTTGATAAGAGATTAAACGTTTAAGAAGTAACTCAAATAGCCTGTCACCGTAATTGATTGTAAACCTTTGTAACGTTCATTCAATTATTGTTGTATTATGCAGATTCAGTCTTTGTAGTTCAAAAATAACCGAATACCTGTTCTACGGAATTATTTCTAATTATCGATGCCTGACAGCTCTAACTTAATCCGCACAATAACAATGCGAACGTTATAGTACCTTGAATAACATCATAGTTATCAGATGCACAATGTATCAACACATTGCTTTACACGATTAAGCTACAATATTTAAATACTTCAACCTTAATGGCGTGAGAGCCATTCTTGATATACAAATGTTAAACTAAGCATAGAATTCCTTTTATTCGACAATATTTTGTTTCTCATTCTATGAAATAAATGGTAGCTCAGAATAATAATGTATAAAACGTTAAACCATACAATAGATTCATATAATGAGCATGTGTTGCATATTTAAGTATGTTTAGACCATAGCATTTTTGTATACTGATGTATTTCACTAAAGAACAAGGAAAATGAGCCATTGAGGTCATAGCATGAGAGGTTGAACACTTAAATTTAACGTACACACATCGGTAAGACCATAGTCTCTAGTACCCGTTTTAGTGTTTTTTATTTTATTTTATTTTTTTATTCTTTAGTTTAGTGTCTGTTTGTTTATAATGAAGAGCCTTTAGAGAAATTTTCAATTTCTCAGTATCTTAAGATATGTAGAAAATGTAGGGGAAGACATTAAAAACTCACCCTTTATAGTATAGAGAGCTATGGTAGATCCAGATGAAATAGGTGGTTAAAGAAACAAACATATCAAATATTTACCCAGATGCTGATTACATTTCATACTTTGTAGACAGACGTGTTAAATATAAAAAGTATATCAAAGTGGGATTATAGTCGGATAATCCAATAAGTTGGAATTTTTATATAAACAATTAGATTTATAAATAGTGTAGTATTTAGTTTAAGAGTTTCAGTTAAGACTTTGACCGATTTTTTACTATCAGTTTTGGGATATTTTATTGTGTTTTGCTTTGTTTAAATATTTATGTCGGATTTGAGTAATTACATCGAGTATTTAGAACTTAGAAGTCAATTAAACATTCTTCTATGTAATTCCTTCCAGAATGTTTTAAATTTTACCTATTAAATATTATTCAAAACCTTTTAGAGTAGTATAGTTTAATATTATCACCTTGTTTTTTAAAATAGATACAGGTATAAAATTATATATGCTACAGCAAGTACTCCGACCAGATATTAGCACATTAATTTATATTGAACTTGAGTACTAGAACACATAGTGTATATTTACACCTAAGAGACTTTTTATAACACAATATTTCACTATTATTTTAATCATCAATAACATAAGAACTTTTTATTCTAATACAAAATAAATTTATTGTATGTATTAAAAAATTTATGTTGTATCAAAATATAAAACGAAGCTGAGAGCAGTGATAATCTCCTCGTTGTCAACCCGCTAAGCAAATCATGACTTAGTTCAAATTCAATGAATGCCATTCATTTGGAAGTAACTGTCCCATGGAATAAACAATGTTCAATCGAGTTCATTACAATTTATTGTTGCTGTGGCCTAGTTCCTGGGTGTTAACATCTAATGATGATTTACTACTCTGGCTATAATAAACATTATTTTCTTATAAATAATGTTTAAACAGATTTAAGTTTGGAATGTAACTTAAATCCGTAAATAATGAGTTTGTACAATTTTATTAACAAAACTTATCTACAACTAAATAAGTTTATAAATTGTTACAAAATATCATCTAAACATTCCGTTGAAAATTTTTTGTTATTGATTACTTGCATTTTTTGCTCAATCAATCCACCTATTTATGCACACATAAATAATAACTAATCGTTCCGCTCAAGATCGCTCAGGTTTTTGCACTCCTAATCGCTAATTTTTGTACGTACTATTGCTCAGTTTTCTCATGAGATCGCTCTATTTTAGTCTGATGATAGCTCAGTTTTTATGTTGTGCTCGTTCAGTTGTACACTAATGTTCTTTCAGTCCTTCAATCAGAGTAAAGAAAAATAGGTTATTTGTTATAAATAATTATTTAATACCTTTAACAGTCTAAATAATTTACCTATTAGCATAGCAAGTTCTTTAATCCATTGACATTTTCTCTAATTATTCATAATTATACCACTCGTTAGCTTTCTCTCTCGAGCCTACCTATGCAACCCTAAACATGACAGCATTCCATATATGTTCCAAAATAATTTGAAATTTATAGTTGAATGATTTTATTAAAGTTTTCTAGAGATTAGAGTTTTGTTTTGGATGATCCAGCTATCTAAAACATTTCCAAGTCTCCTGTAAATTGTTTGGTTAACGTGTTAGCTACTCAATTTTATTTATGGTGGAATGAGTTAGGATAGTTACTAGTTACTCTGGATGGTTACTAAATTAGGACAACAACAACCCTCACAAGATAGCTTCAGAATTAATTTGGTCAAATTTGGAGTTCACCATCACTTATGTGAGATCCTACAGAAATATTTTGTGAGCCATTCTTAGTACTAGTTTGATTAGGTTTGCAGTCGAAGTGACCAATAATATGGCTCCTTGAACAAACATAACTTTTTTATGAATTGGAATCATTGGTGACATGAACTCACTGATATCGTATTTTAATTAAATTCATTTGAACGCGAATCTGTCAAAATCAAATGTGAATATTATTTGTTTTATATCACAGTAACGTGCAAACCTGTTGTATTTATGAGGAGTATTTTGTATAGATTTACGTATACAGTGTAAGAAAATCGTATTTATAATTTTCAACCAATACTGACATCATTCGAGCAAAAGCAAACACAACATATTAAGGTTGAAAAGTTTAAATTAATATCCACTTCTAGAAGAAGCATATTTTTTTGTATTTAGTGTAACGTTATCTTATAGGATTTTTGACATGCGAGGAAGAGGATGGATTTCAATCTTTGAATTGTAGTGTTATTCATTTATGCAACATATAACTATATCAAATATCCGTAATCCTATTATAATTTCAGGTCGTCCAAGTCTAATATAAAACTGTAAACCAATGATATTGTATATATATATATATATATATATATATATATATATATATTTGTTTTAAAATACCATTTCGTATTCATTGAGTTTTATGAAAAGGCGTTGTTTAATTTTGTACTATATGTGTTGCACCTTTCTGTATTTGGAAATGTTTGTATCTCACATGCTGCAGGATATTTACTAATAACTAATCTTTACATAAACATCAGCTATATAACACGGCACAAGCTATAGATGTTAGGAGTAACCTGGAGATGATACTTCGCTGTTTGTATTTCAAACTAAGTTCAACAATTTCACATGAGCGTTCTCGTAACTCTGAATTGTAGTTTAGACGCCATACAGTGCACCCACCTGCAGACATTTACCAGTTTTATGATTCAGCAAACAGTTTGAATTCTTCCTTTCTTTTCCAACATGATTTGCATTACAATTTATTTTACTTTTTTTTGAGATTATAGTAATCTTCAGGAAGGAAAATTGTAAATGTTTTTGTAAATTATTTATCTTCTTAAGCACGATTGGTCTCAAGAATGATATACTTGGAACATAAAAAATACGCTTGGAAGATGTCAATGGCAATTTTGAAACTATACAAGTTATCCTCAGTTTAGTAATGCACTGAAATTTCCTCTATTAAATTATAATAACACCACTCGTTAGTTTCCTCTCTTCGAACTACCGAAGCAACTCTAAACTTGACAGCGTACTCGTGCCATGAACTAGAGTAATCGTGATTTTATATAGATTTATGGAGATGAGATTACAATTCTTCGTGTTATAACTTCATTCCAATGAAGAAGTGATTTTGTGATCTGCTGTATTCTGTACATACTGTATTAAGTTAGTTAATTTTACGATGATGACCGTACATTTAGATCTGATTGTTCTATGTGTGTCTATGAACAATAAACATTGATTAGTAGTTTTAGATTTATTTACTCAAAAACAACGCAATAGAAAAAGTAGAAGTCTCGTTAAACTCATATCAAATCATAAGTGTAAAAATGAAAGAAATCATTTTTATTCTAAAACATAACTTACAATTACTACACAGGAGATATGATAAGCATTCTCAATAATATATTTTATTGTGAATAATTAATTGCATGAGTAATATCACTGATAATAAGCTTCTCGTATAAGGAAATCATCTACATATTATAAGTCTAACCTTTCGTAAGATACATAGCGTATTTCTATACGAAAATATTCAAAAACAAATTTTTAACGAACACTGATTATTATAATAACCCGGAATCCTAAAACCTAATTTATATGCAAGCTGCATAAAATAGCAACTTTCGCAAGCAGACAAAAGGATAAAGAAAATTCTTGTA
Source organism: Homalodisca vitripennis (assembly GCF_021130785.1). Lineage (NCBI taxonomy): Eukaryota > Metazoa > Arthropoda > Insecta > Hemiptera > Cicadellidae > Homalodisca > Homalodisca vitripennis. The sequence goes on from NC_060211.1 coordinate 78,630,315, forward strand.
CATACTTGTTTATACAAAGAAAAGATAGAGCTGACCACAATTTTGTTTATTATGTGCATCTATTTAGATTGCACAAAAACAGCCTTTAATACGAAATCGTAAAGCTCCCTTCTCTCTTCCTAATACATTTTCCAAACATTTTAACAATAAATTCGAGAACTGTGCAACATCACGAGAAAATGAAATATCACAGTAACTGGATTAAGTAACATTCTACTGATGGGCGGCTATAAACATAAGTTCAAGAGTCGGGGTTCCCATAAAATTTCAACGTTTTATAAATACGATAGTTAGGATATATATAATACATTTAATATGCTGTACTTTCAAGTAAGAGACCATTATTTTTACAAACTATTGCTAATTTCCTGTAGTAGCCTGAAGGTATAATAGAATTACATAGTTCAGTAAGCCATTTTATAGAGGAATGTACAATTAACACCAGGAGAGGGAAGCGGCAAGTCCGTCTGTTTCACTTCAAAGTACCTGCCTGGTTTGCTTCAAAGGGATTCACGGAGTGGACGTGCTGTAACTAAATTCAATCATAACGGTTGGCCACCTGCAAGGAAACTTTGTTGCCAAACCGTTACCGAAAGGTAGTTTTCTTTAAACTCTAAGACAATTTATTTGTCCATTTGCATACGGGGAGAACTTACTGAATTGTATGTTGCTTTAGTTTTGTTCAGGAAGAGATAGTATCCTGAACGCAATGATATATAACATGTTAAATCAAGTTAATGTAAAAGTACTCAAGTCTCTATATAAAATGTATTTTGTTTTATAGTTATCCTTAATTTTTTAAGTACAACAAAGCTTATGGTTTTTACTGATTTAATTTTTTTCACGTACCCGTATGTTTTGATATTTGATATCTGAAGAAGACACCAGGTACAAGTTCTTGCAATCGCAATCTCGATTTCTATTGATGTAACATAAATATTGCGAATGGGTATATCCATAATTATATTATCATTATAAATAATATTATTAACATATATTAAAAACAAACAGACATTCCATTGTTAAAATATATACTTTATACGCTATTATAGAAGTAGATAATATAAAATTAGAACATGATAACACTTTTGAAATAGTCCCTTGTCTTCTTTTAGTTATTTTATACTCAGCTTTAAATTAGTTTTAAACTAAAACAATAAAATTACTAGTAAACTGGAAATTGATAAAATAAACGTTACTGTGCTGTAAGGAAATTCTTCAACAGTGTTCCAACAGGTAATCTTCCTGTTGTGGGTTTTGACTTCCAGCTGCGTTTCCAGGAAATAGCAAAGAGAATAATTGAGGTTTGCTCTTGCTCTCTAGAGACCTTACCACTTTTTACCTTTCTCTTGAATTAATTTTGAGATATTCGTTTTTCTAGTATTTGTGAGTATATTTCGCAACGTCATTTCAAAATATTTCAATAAACCCTTATACAATTTTCTTGATAAATATGATTTAAGCAAATATTAATTACAAAATACGAGTAACATGAAATTACAAGACCAGTTCGTGTTAATCAAAGAAGCTAAAATAATAATAAAAGAAGTTAATGTTATGCTCCAGGTTGAAATAACACTTTCTGAAATCGGGCAAAATAATGTTATTATAGCACTGTGGCCATTGAACAATAGAGCAGCCAGCACAAAAATAGTCTTATGGTGCTACGGCTGGTGCATCTTATTCCTCTCAATATCCTCACCAGATACTGTTGCCAATTTTACGTGTATCGAAAATTACTGAACCATCTCAACATAATTATGTTGCAATAAATCAACTGTCACAGTAAATATCTAAACGCATCCATGATTTTTTTTTAGACGATGTGTAAGTTAAGCAAACAACATGACCACTTCAGAGCGAAAACAGCAGGTTTGTCAGTTTCGATATGGCAACACGACTTTGTGTCATCGGACTATTTTGGTACAGGTCTGCATAGTCATTCTAGGAACAGCTATTGTCGCAATTAATTGTTTATTTCGTTTAAATACTTCTTACGCAAAAGGTACCAATGTTATTATGGCCGGCACAGTAAACCATGTTCAATGTTAAGTACTTAGAAAATACAGAGTACAGAATTTTATCAGTAATTTACTGTGAAAAATAGTATTTAATCTTTATTACAGATTGCGCCAATGGCGATACAAAATCTCTTCTCGCATTAAGAATACTGTTTGAACATTGCCATTACATAAAATTTGACAATAAAGTGTGCATGCTTTTGCACGTATGGCACTCTAAATTTACTTCTATATTGTTAATTAAACTGTCTAACTAATGTTGTTCATTTTTCCATTTTACGTACTGATTACACCTTGCATTTGCAAAATTCTATAAAATTTTAAAACTTTATATAATATGGATGTGTGTGTGTGTGTGTGTGTGTGTGTGTGTGTGTGTGTGTGTGTGTGTGTGTGTGTGTGTGTGTGTGTGTGTGTGTGTGTGTGTGTGTGTGTGTGTTGTGAGTTGGATGGAAGTAGGAGCATTTTAAGTTCCATAACAATTTTAATTACTTCAAAATTTTGATTGATCAAAATCTCTTTTAAAATTTGCCACTGTTGAACATTATGTTTCAAAATTAATTCTAGGTTTTAAATGTTAGGATTACTAATTTTTTTACACAGACGAACCTTAAACAAAATTGTAAATTATTACGTGTGATTATTATAACTGATCCAGCATAAATTCATAATGAATGGTATTCAGAATTTAATTACAATGTTTATATTATATAGACAAAACTTTGAGGAGATTTATTATTCTCAATTGTTTATTAGTCAAACTAAGACTGTAATTATTTTAAAACTGTAAAAATACAACAAAGATTTACATTGAAAATGTGTAACACATTCAATAAATAATTGGAAGTGGTAGGAACTAGAAGTTACGAGTATCTCTATTACGGTTTACGTGGTTAATACTGTCATTACAAGTTCGAGTTTGCAGAATGTAAATCTATCTCAAAGATTTCACGAAAAGTATTATTGTAACCAAAAACAGACTATTTACTTGTTCAATAACTTCTATAAATTTGTATAGTACTCAAGAAAAAAGCAACACTTGTTTTGATTCAGTAAATAATTTATAATAATTATAATAATTTTCCATATAACGAGCAGACGATTTCTCAAAAATATATTATTTCATAACCTAACCAAACGCGTACTTCTCGTTAACCCGTTTTTCGTTTCTAAGTAAATTTCAACTATTAAAAGTACATTTTTTTAAATTTTCTGTGGCTGACTTATCTAACGGTGAACATATAACCAAAAATATTCTGCTGAAACAAGCAATAAAATATAAATACTTATAGGAAAAGAGTCTTGCAGTACTGTCTGATAGAGCCCTCACGGATTGACAGCGGTCTGACAGATATGCAGATAAAGTGCTTCACTGAATGCTTGAGTCTGATAGATGTTGCATGCATTTTATATGCGGGAACCAATGGTAACTTATCAAAGCATTATATCTTGTAAGGTATACTTCAATCTGATCTGTGTCAGATATACGGAAGACATCAGGTCTCGAGGGATCGATCCCTCTGTGTCTCTTTTCCTTAACTGGCCTTAACTTGTCAGAATATAACTTTTAGTTGTATTACTTGGTGTAAAATGTAGTATAATTTTTAGAAATATTCTTTATGCTAAATTTTACACTGATTTTTTAATATCTTTTATTGAAAGTACTTAAAAACGTAGTAAAAGTAAAATAAAGTACTTACTTTATTTACTTTTATTTACGTTACTTAACGTAAATGAAGCGTACTTTTCTTTTTGCTTATTTATCTTCTACTACAAGTCAAATTTTTAAATTTTATATATATATATATATATATACATATCTAAAGGTGGCTTTGCTCAGCTGTCAAGTTATATGATAGTCATGTATCAGCAAGATAAAGTGAAAGTCCGCCTCTCATTTAACAAGTGACACGTACTACAGAATTTCCACCCCTCTACTTGCCCGTTAAAAGGACCTTCCTTTTCTTCTACATTAGTTTTGAACCATAGACCAGACATACAACTTTTTTACTTTGCATTATCTACAATTTAATATTTCAATCCTGAAGAAGAAATCAGTTGGTAACAACACAAACAAAAAAACATTTCTTGTAGTTTTGTCCTAATAATAATAATCAGAAATAATATTCACAATTTTTTTTTTCGCTTTCAAGTCTATCACTTTCAACTAGAATTTACTTACTTGAGGTAAAAATAGAAATTATAAACAGTTGGTGGAGCGTTATCTAATTTTAAATGGTTGTATCGCATTTCAAATTACAATCATAAATTACAGCTGAAGTTTATTAAAAATAGTATCGAGTTGACTGCAACATCAATATATAGCCTTAAAGGATTAAACTGACTCGTGCTATTGTTATAATTGAATGACGGAAACTTCTAAGCATTATTGGATTGATAGCCTTAAAGGATTAAACTGACTCTTGTTATTGTTATAATTGAATGAAGGAAACTTCTAAGCATTATTAGATTGATACCCTTAAAGGATTAAACTGACTCGTGTTATTGTTATAATTGAATGAAGGAAAATTCTGAGCAATATTACATTGGAAGCAATTGGACAATATAACAAGTACTTGAAGAACACTCTCATAAACTTAGTCAATTTTCTAGACCCGTACTCTATGTGAAGTAGGTACTTATATCGGGTATATTAGATTTCATTCAGTCTTGTTCTACTCGATGACGGAACTTAGGATACATAGTCTGCGAAGTTCTCAAACTATGACTTTTACGCTATTCTAATTAATTTAATTTATCTGAATATATCTATTAATAAAATTAGCAAGCCATGAAAATTAGCTTAAATAATACTATTATAATTTATTCACTTGTTTACAGTAAAATTATAGTTAAAGGATCATAAATCGCTATTTCTAAGGTATTATATGCCATAGATTTATAATATGAGCATAAATATTCAGCCTATTATAAAATATAAAAACTAAGTAATTTAAAACCACTTGCCAAATATATAAATTTATATTTACTAAGTCTTGATCAAAGTTTTAAACTAGTTGCACAAATGGTTTTATCAAAAAAGGTTATTCTTAAACGTTGCATTTAATTCAAAAGTACGAAACAAAATAAGTATTGAAAGTATAGATTATTTTAATACCCACAGTTTCAGTTTTCAAAAATTTGAAAAAGTGAATAATAAATTTGAAAATTCTGTTTCGAGTGTAATGATGTACTTGAAAAACATCCATTAATTATGAATACATATACAATACTCCTGTAATGGATTACGATGTTATTAAAAGTTATATTAGTTAAATATCTCATGTTTAAAAAAAACAAACTTTTGAAATGGTAACTCTTTTAATAGAGACGCGTTATTAAACTGCAATGATAGATAAGTTTACAAGCAGTAGTAATTATAAAAACAATATTATCAACCTTTTCTCTAATTTCCAATCATTAAAAGACAAAGACTCATATTGCTCAATTGCGGTATTACTGGTTTCCTAGAATAGTATAGATATTACTTTAATTTAACTGATCCTTCTCCTTATTACATGAGGAATAAAGTAATTTAATAATATATTTCATTCTTGCAAAAGCTTGGTATAGTTTTTATACGTATTTAACCAATTTTAGCAAATTATGTAACGGAGACATAATGGGACCGAATTAATTACTGTGCTGAAGTTGTAGCCACACGTTAGACCCGAACGCTAAAACGATACGAACCAGCGGAAAGTGTACTTATTAAGATTGCCATTATTAAGTCTCTTTATGTCTTCGTGAACAGCTAAGCATAAATGGTAATTATTTGGAGCATCATGGCGTAATTATGTAAAATAACAAATAACACACACACACACATTATGAGTTCAATACACCTGCACTCACATCGGCACACTTGTGTGTTTCTAATCAATTATAAATTTGAGCTATAAAGTTTAGAGATAACTAAGATTTAAGGTTTCTTGTAATGTTTATTATGTCTTAATTTCCATCTTGCATATAATAATTAATCCGTGCATTTTTCAATGTTATTACTATTTTAAAAATTAAATAACCTCATTTCATTGACACATATTTTATGCCGAAAACCGTTCCAGAATTTGAGCCAGAAATCTATATTTCATGTTTATGCAACTGCCATCTTTAAAATTGTATTGGAGATACAGTAATAGTTTTAAACCTTGTTCGTACAAAATTGTATCTGTGAGAACTATTTAGTCGTTAAAATAATGATTTAATATGATATTAGTATTGGCCAGAATTGTCAATCATAATTTTAACGTTATTAGTGTATTTTTATTGTTCAAAAACAAAACTACATATGTTTTTTTTTTTTTTTTTTTTTGTTAAAAACCTAAATATTGATGCTAATGATGATTGGAACGGGAAGTGGTTATATTTTACATGACTAATTATAGCGACTGTTTTAACATTATTTTATAGTGTCTAAAATAGTAAATGGTTAACTTACAGTTGACACTTCTCGCTGTACTTGGCATCTTTCCAGGAGAACTGCCAACAACAGAAATTATTTGATATCAAACATTAGCAAAACTCACTCTGACACTTGCCTCTATGGTCGGTCATCAATAAAATTTGTGTTCCCCTAATTACTGTTCTTAAATTTCTATGTATCAAATTATGTTTTACACTATAATTTTTTGTGAAAATTTCGCAGAGCTTGATATGTGCTAAGTTAGTCTTATTTCAGTCAATTTTATTTAAAAAAAAATATATATATATATATATTATAACGACACGTTATATATGTATTCAAAGATAAAAATATATGAAACCAATTTAGGTGAACAATAATATCAATACTTATAACTCAGAAGTATTCATAACTATTTTTTAGTTCTCCTTATTAATAAACAAATACGTGAACATTGATTGATTTAGCACCATATGGCAACTAAAACTGCCTGACGATGCTTTACGATCGCTGCTAAAATAAAATACGAATCCGCTTTGAATAGAATTATGAAACTTTAACGGTAGTTCTCTTGTAACATCAAAGTGTCCAAAAAGTAACATAATTATTAGGCATACTTCTTTGTTTCTTTAACTAATAAATCAAATTTTAAACATTACAGTTTAGTGATACATTTTTCAGATAGCCAAACAGTTATATTTTTTTTCGATTGGTCGCAATTTTTTTATAATAGTTATATTTTGATGGGTGGTGTCCATGAATGACTTTTATTATTAATTTAGTTAGTTTTGAACTATGTTTACTATTATTTTAGTTTATCGTAGTATTTTGTATTTCATTATTATTGGCTGAGTGTAAACGAATCCTACCACTCGAAAAATTTATTGGTCACAGATTCAGTTGCATACAAGTCTCAATTTCAATGTTTTCAATGGTTTATAATTGAAACATATTTAATGGTGGGTAACGTAGACAATGAGTTTAAAAGAGTAATCATAGTAACTCATATTTTTCTCTTCTATAGTGTTTTATTTTTCATGATAGTTTACAGTAAAAAAATAAACAGTTTTTGAAAATATCTACTTGTTCAGTGGGTTCGGATAACCTTCACGAAATTTTTAACAAAAATGTATTTAATTCCTATATTTAAATTAGTTTAATTGTTTAAGAATCTCCATATTCATAATGACTACCCATCGCTTGTCTACATGTATTAAATGTTATACAGTTATTTCTGAAAGAAAGTTACTTAACTGTTGCACCGTTTACAAGTTCAGAAAGAATCTTTTCCGAATGTATCCTACTTTTGAGTTAGCTTAGACCTTTCATTATTTATACAAACAAAAGAGTACAAGTTCCTTAACGTGTCCTTTCCTGTCGTCATAGCCATTCCATTACTCCAGCATTATTACGCCAAATAGAGGACAAGGCTGGTGGGTAAGTTGGTCTCTACATTATTTGATTACCACCGGAGTAACATACAAAACATTCATCTATCCCCCTCCTTTTCCTGAAATTTTATAATATATCATCATTGAGCGTACTTTTTACAGGGGAGAACCCTCTCCTCAGGTATTTTACTTGAATGAATGGTAAAGCTGAAATGATGAGCTATAAGCCTTAAACATGGAAAAAAGATACTACTTTTTATTTTTTATTTATCTTTTTAATATAATTTAAATTTACAAAGTTTATTCAATTTATACAGAATTTATACTTTATCAGTGATTGCATTATGCATTCGGCTTTCAATAATTTGGAATCAATATACGCTTAATAATCTAAAAAAGTACTTATTAATAATAACTAAACTAAAGTATACCATACAATTAGGTTGAAAAGAAGTGCCCTTTATTTATTTCAGTTGAAAACCCTCGCTATTAACGCGGGAGATATTTTTGGGTGAGATAGAATATTATCGATTGCTCAAGAAGAAGAATTCAATTTTGGTAACAGTTTCGGTCGAACTTTACTGAAAGTTGAAGGCGTTGGGTTGCGTCATCAGTGCCCTTCGTGCCAAAACTCTTTTACTGATTTTGCCCTTATGAATTGTACCAACATGTAACCGAGCTGAATTTAATGCATATATGTACATGTGTGTTTTTATACCGATTCAAGAGTGCATCAAGGCATCAATCTCAAACATTTTGATCTAATTATCAATAACATAACATATATCCTAATTCGAAGTCCAAATTAGTGTTAACCGTTTTAAGATATATCAATAATTGCCATAGTGCACACCATTTTCAGTTTTGCAATCAGCAATTAATTTTATTGAAGAATGTGATGATATTAATTGTCAGTAGGATCAAATAAAGTATATCGGGCAAGATGTTTGAATTTTCATATATTCCAACAAGATTTTCGCTAAACGCTCAAAGTTTGTAAATTTTTTTAAAAACTTTGGTCTTATCATGTGCAACGCTCATCTTTTCAGCAAAAAAGACCCTTGTATGATTATTTATAGATACTTTTCATGAAATTATTTTGCACACTCAATAAAATAAAGAAATACAAAATGTGCACAGAAAATGCCTTTGAGGTGATTGAAGTAGGATTTCAGCTTGTCCTACTGCATTAGACATTTTGTATTTATGTAGGGTTCAGCATGGCCATGATGAACTAAAAATACAAGACTAAATTTTCTTTTACGTATAATTCACATTAAATCATAGTTCATTTGATAATATTTCGGAGTATGTTACAAAGTAATTAGACACTTAATAAATTAGATTTCTCGATAACGACTGTTTAAGTTTTCATGAAACATGGAAATAATCTGAGAGTTACTAAGTATAATTCTTAAGTTCAGATTGTTTTAAGTAAGATCTTACTTTTCTCACAGGGTTATTTTGGACACTAGGCACTTTGTCAGTTCTACAGCGGTGAATCATTGAGTCATATAAAATGTCACAATTAAAATAAACAGAATGTAAAACATTTTAACTATATAATTTGTGATAGAAATGTTTTACATACATGAGATATCGAGAACTTTTATACATACAAATTTAAAGAACATACAAATATGAGGCGCTTCTTTAATATTATATTATTTTATCGTACTTTAATATTAAGAATTGTTGTTTTTCACTTCCACACTAAATGAAAGGTCTAGACACTCTAGGTCGGAAGACTAGGTTGAAATGGTTTCAATCGTATTGTTATACAAGATTAAAAGTTGTGTAGATACCATAAGATAATCTGAGCATGCATTAGGTATATGTATTTTCATTATTTATTGTACTATAATTATTTATTTTTTAACAAATCCAAAGGACATTTTAAAACCTAGCCTAGCTGAAAAACTGTAAATGTGTAAAACAAAAAAATCATGGTTTATAAAAATGTATGTAATTTATTACAATTTATTGGAATTCTATGATGATACATATCATCATAGAATTACATTATTTATATGAAGCAATTTAAAACTAGGCTAAAAGGTAATTTTATAAAAATCAGATTTGTACTATGATTGCCCCCAACCTTAATATATCTATTTTTTATTACGTTTGATTGATAATTTTATTTATTTATGCTGTTTATGTAATGAAAACCAAATATATTCTGACTTACCATCGTTATTTTAGTAGCCCTGAAAACTGAATAAAATTCTTATTACAGTATCTTTGTTATAAAACACTTTTTTAACTTAAACATAATCAAATAAAAATATAAAAAATTAGTACTTACAATCATGCCAAATTCAGTCAAATTCGGTTACCTTGTTTTTTTTGCGAGCGCATGGAAATATAGTTTTAAAACCCACTCAAAGCGTATTCTAGAAACTGTGAACATTCAAAATTTTCTATTATTAATGCTATTAAAATATAAGTCATAACGAACATTTTTTCTCCTTGTATAAACAGAAGTTTGAATCAATTTTTTCTCCACAGGCTTAAATAAATACTGATATTTGTGACGAATTCATACCAGAGATCTTTGTAGACTGGCGTGACGTCACCGCATACACAAATAATATGTTTATTCTGTATTCGTGACAGAGCCACATATTATGTCGTCCTTTGTTATCGCAGGAATTGTATAAATGATGTCTAAGTGCAGTGTTGATGCAAGAATTATAAAATAAGCCAGAGTAAATTGTTCCAAAAGTACTTTGTCACTAATTCCGCTAATCATACTTTTAAATTGATAAATGGTTTCAGTATAGGTAACGTATGGTTTCTTTCTTTGCTGTAACAATGTTCTACAAAGCACATTTATTTATTTTAATTGATTCAACAACCAGAGTGGAAATATGTTTTGAATACCTTTCGTGTAGTATAAATTTTAATCCATTAAAACGTTCAACTTTCAAAAATAGTGAATCAGTTAATATTGAAATTGTTATAGTATAACATTATGTGATCTAGGTATTTCATTTTTATAACTTTGACTTTACTTTACCATACTTGTAAATTAAACTTTTAATGCTAATTTTAAGATTACTAAACTTGTGTTTACATAAAATAATCCATGGATATTTAAACTTTTTACGTTGATCAGATATGTAGATGATATTAATTTGGAGGTTTACAAACAATATACAGAATTCCGTCCATCGCTAACATGCTAACAGTACCAAGGGAGGACCTGGGGCGATGCTGATTGACTGCAGCAGTTGAAATTTGATTTGTTATTCAGGGATTAAACATTTCTCATCTGTTTTATCTGGGTTGGTTTACATGTAGGTTTTACTTTAAACTGATTTAAAGCATATTCGTTTTTATTTTCTTAATATTTTAATTAATAAAAATAGACATCTTTTAAAAAATTATCGCTTTGATACTCGTTAGAGTGCATTGAAATGATTAATCATCATCAATACGTACTATTTGTTCATACGATCTGTAAATGTGTTTGTTACCTTGCTACCTAATATAAGCTAAGAAATCGACGTGAGGAAATAACTGTATGATGTGATGATGTGTACCTACAATGATTGAATATATAGACTTCTCGCAACCTTGCAGTACTAGTGGTTTCCTTCTCGCCGACATCGCTTCGTTTTTGAAGGCAGAAAAAAGAACCGATCGTTATAATGACATGTAACTTTTACAGTAAGTAAAATAAAATATCTGTTCCTTCTAATAATGTGGTTTTACAAGACCACGGTATAAAAAACTTCAAAAAGTAGTGGTTTCTGAAAAATACCAAAGGACCATAAATTACTTAAATTTTGACGGGTTGGATTCTGTTGTACACCCTAAAAAACTTAAACTATTTGTGTACATCCATAACGATTTAAAACTATAATACATTATTCCACATATTTAAAAACTGCTAATGATCAAGCACCTTATCGATTTAATGATAAAGGACCCACAAGTGGTCATCCGGGATAGAATCAATCTTTTCCCAATATAACACATCAATGCAAATGGGTTTATTATATTTTTATAACATTCTCAAGCATTTGCGATCATATCATATGTTTGCAAGAGTTTTATTCTGTTACATAATGGACACGATCCCGAGGTATGGTCACCATGTCGGTTGCCGCAACCAACACTGGTTAATGGGCGGATGCATTATTGTCAAACCGACCGAAAACTAGAAATACCTTCTTCAGAAATTATGTTCAATCAATGATAACACTGTTCGTTTATTGGTTTAAATTGTGATTTTAGTAGTTGGACATTATTATTTGTGCATGGGAAAAGTTTTAATGTTCAGTGGTATATATACCGGAATTTGTAATTAGTACTTACATAATTTATTATACACATACACGAGTATACAAAACCAGTTGTGCAGCCCTATTCATCAGAACAATATATACAGCTGAATCCTATCTATATACTATCTATACTATCTATCTATCTATCATACTATACATACCTATTTTTACTCGTAAAATACTGTTGAAATTGTAGCAGGATTTTGGAAATTCGTTTTCATTATATACAGTAACAAAAGAAACATGACATTTGAAGAACTGATATATGACCTATTCTTCAGGTATCTAATCTTAATCATAAGGTTCAACAAGAGAGAAAGCACATTGTTATGAGACATGACAATGAACACACCAATCGCAGTCGACAACTAACATGTTATTGGGCATAAAAAAGTAATAAAAAATTGCATAAATGTACGTTATATCTAGTGCACACACTGCATATTTGATGTAAAATTTTTCAGATTAAATCTGTATGATGAGTATAAATAATTTTTGGAATAAATTTCACTTCTAATAGGGCCTACTTCTTCCAACGTTTTTTCGGCAGAGCTAAGTCCCTGTTCCTGTTCTTTTTTTTTCTAAAAACAAAATGAATGCTACTTGTACATTGAGAAATGTCTTGTCATACGTTATGTTAGTGGGTTTTTAGAAGTCTCCTAAGCCGCGTACTATTTATGCTACCCCAAAACTGGAAGTTTGTGGTCAAAAACTGAAATCAGAAACAATTTAATTGATTCATATGTAATGAATAATATGCCATTATTGAATGAGCGTCAGCGAAGCTTATCTTTTGGAAAACTTTTCTGTCTGTCTATCTGTCCGTATGATATTTCGAAAACGGGCTGACTTACAGACTTCAAATTTAGCATGATACTCCATTTATATATTAGAAACATTGATTTATATGATGGTGCATGTCATTCCATGGTATTGGCTGAGCGTTATCAAATATTATTAAGGTGGGTTATGGGTAACCATGATGGCAACGAGAGAAAAGCATAAAAAATACATTTGTAAACATACTGAGAATATAGGATTTTAACATTAGACATTTTATGTATAGATTAAAAGGAAAAAATAGAGTGGAAGATCAATTTCCAAAGGCGGTGGACAAGATGCAATTTTAAAGTACTCTTGTGTTTTAGTGTGCCCTCCTCTCCATCTCTAGAGAACTGTTTATATTTTAACACTGCTATGAAACCTAACTTAATGAAAGAAAATGTAAATTTCTCATGTGGTAAGGTTCTGTGAGAAAAATTACATTGTAATTTTAAAACTTGCATGAAACTTAGTTTTCTATATAGATGAAAATAAGTTTTATGATGGTGCATATTCAAACATGGAATTTGACTGAGCGTCATAAAACAATCTTTGGCTTTAGTTTGGCGGGGGATATAAAAATGGCTTTACTTAAAAAATTTATTTATGTCCGCAGGATATCTCGAGAATGGAACGAGCGATAGATTTGAAAGTTTGCAAGCAGCCTCAGTGACGCCTGTTAAGCGGCATGTGGCGTAGCGTATTTCTACGTTGTTCATAAATGAAATAACGTTGTAACTTAAAACTGGCGTCCTTATATACAACTAAATAATCAACACGGGATTATTACAACAGCATAAAATACTAATAACTCCAAAAAACGATCCGAAAAATTTCCAAAATTTTACGTCATAGAAATCATTTATAGTAATAAATTTTGCTAGAAGGTTCCGTTAGGGAGAAATCGCTTCCTGAAGAAGAGATCCTTTGTGTTCTTTACACAACGAGGAAGTATTTTATGCTACATCCTTGTGACGTCATATATCATCTGCCTTTTCAGCAACGGTATCTTCGCTATTGACTAACTGCACAAGTAAAGGATGGATTGGTTCTCTAGTAGTGACTGAAAAAATGTAACTACTCATTCATGTTAGAAAACTGACTTAGTTAAAATATAACGCAACATTTGCATCCAGAAACTTGTTTTTAACTGCATTGTTAAATAATTATGTATTTAACAGTTTAAAACTATCCGCCTCAACAGGAAAGTTTAGTACGGTTTTCAATTAATCGTTTTTTGGATTTCGTAAAAGTGAAAACGTTTCGATGTGAATCTAAATATACACTATTATATAAAAATCTAATGGTATCTCTGTGTGGGTTACTCAATCACATATAAACTACTGGACCAATTTAACTGCCGATTGACATGGAAATTCTTAAGGTCCCTGGTGGTTTAAACATGTAAGTCTATACATAACTATTTCGAAAAACCCTCCGGGCTACGTCCCAGTGTCTTGAAAGTTGTGAAAACTCATTCTTGGTGTTTACAGTTGCATTGCAATAAACAATATACTCTTGAAAGCATAGACTAAGCTTTGTAGTAAAAGCAAGTTTTAAACCTTTTTGACCTATTTCAACCTTTTCTGCTACTGCTGTTGAGCACAGAGAAAGAAAAATATCCAGATAAAATAATAAAGTTTTTAGTAAACATATTCTTTTAACTGTTCATTTACACAAATATTGTGTACGCAAGCGCCTGGCCAGTACTGTAATGCATATATCAAACGTAAAGTGACCACACACACACACACACACACACACACACACACACACACACACACACACACACACACATACTTTTTCCGATTCAGTTATTTTGTATTTTTTGGCCATATCTGTATATCTGCGTTTAAATAAGCAAACTAACATATGATCGGAAGACCAAATACCTGTCAAACGACTTTTATTTACAATAAATTGTATCAATGGCAATAGCCTTATTTAATTTAATTTAAATATATATTTAAAATATGTATATATATATATAATATATATATAATAGATTATATATATATATATCGGGGAAGAAGGCAAAATCAACAAAGAAATAACGGAGTAAATTACATTGGCCGTAAATGTATGCTAATAATAATATATTTAATTTTTCTTGGTTTTGGCAACAAAGCTAAATTAACATTAGCGTCAAAAGTACTACCAGAAGTAATAGTTTTAAGTTAGATTGTCGGGTTAGTTGTTTCTGCATATTTATATAACAGTCAAAGTTTGTAATAAACGTATGTGCTTTGTTGAGTCAAAAGTGGGAAATAGTCTTAAACAATTTAAACATATTCTGGAAAGAATTGAAACCCAAAATTAAAACTTTATTAATAGCATAGCATTTTAGCATACACTGATCTGTCATCATTTTTGACTAATAAGACTTAGTGGGAAATTTGACTTATACGAATGGAGAGACTTCAACACGTTCTAATTGGTCAAAATAATTGTCTGTAGAGCCATGGTGGAATATAAAATATGAAATCTCTATGAAGAATAAAAGCTGTATTAAAATAAAGTCAATATTAATACCTTTAAGTAGATTTACTTTAATCCTATATGTATAAATAATGTTAAATTTATAAACGTGTGTAGTAAGGAGGAAACTTGGAAGTTGGCTACTTATTGTTCCAATATATATTCAAAATGTATCGCCGAAGTCTAGGCAATGAATGAAATTCTCGCTTATTTCATAAAAACTTTCATTCAAATTCTACTTTATATGTACTATTTTACATAAACAAAATTTTTACATTTATTGGACATACTTAAGTGTACAGTTAAACATCTATTGTCCAGTAATTTAGTGGCCAGAGCCTTGTACTTTGATAGTTTATAACCAAAAATGGCATGAACCTTTTTTTTTGGTTTTATAGGATATTTTGTTACGTGTTGACACAAAATCGTATAGCATTTTGTGGAACCTCAAGGCTAAACCCCTTATTTTACACAATTTCTATAGTAGTCTTTCAGTCGGATGGATTATTAAAAAGAATTGTTCAATGATATTTCAAATGTGATAAAATGTTAATGCCAAATGGATATCAGCAAATTTTGAGCCAGTAGGGTGGGGCTTTTTCGTGTCTTAAAACGCTTACTGCAAAAGTACTTATTAATGCATTGATTTGAATGAAACTTGGTATGGACGTTTTCATGAAACTAATTAAGAATAGTCAATTTGGCAAAGTCCTAGATACAAGAGAATTTTCCATGGACTTTCTAGGAAATCACATTGATTAATTATAATTAATAAATATACAAAAACTTTTTGTAGTAAATAATAATCTAAAATAATTAAATTTAGAGCACGGGGGCTATAGGGCCTCCTGGAGTAAGCATCTTCCATAGATCTAGCATGCAGAATATACAGTGATTTTGACCAACATGGGCATGTATGTTTGTAATGGAAAACGAAAATGGTTTTCGTAACACAAGATATAAGATAAGAATACAAGAATGGGTTTGGATATTTGTACGAATCAGGGATCTAAGTTTTATTTTTTTCTTTATTTAATGCTGAGCATTGAGTTGAGGGGTTTGAGATTAAGAACTAGCGAGTTAATGCTTTGGCTTTCGATGAGTCTAGTCAACAATTGGCAAAATGAAGCATCTAGAAGGAAGATAAATAAGTAGAAACCAACTAAGGGACATTGTCTAGCGTACCTGGAGGTAGAAAATATTCAAAGTCCCAACTCTATGGGTGGCTCATGTGTTTAAATTGTACATCTTTTACTCATTTAAAAATGTATAAATCTCTAACTTTTAATTAAACTCATATTAAACGATGAAGCAGAAACTCGTGCTGAAGTAAAATAAACTTTCTAGAATCATTCGTTGACTATATCAATAACAAAATTCTCACGTTTGAAAACCCAAAGTGGAGACTCGAAGGAATGGCGGAAAAAACATGATAATAAGAAACATGATAAGAAACATGAATCTTTTGCCTCTAGTCTCTGTCAAAGTTAAGCAATACAAACTAGTTATATCTCCTAAATTCGATTTAGAAGATCGACTTTATTCCATCTATAGGGAATAGCATTATTATATTGTCGATTTCAAATTTAGGTAGTTAGCAATAGTTTAGCAAAGACATTCATTTTCAGCTTTGACGAAATAAGACAACCGTTGTAACGCAACAGCGGTAATGAAATTAAATTATATTTCTGTATTCCATATATTTCCTCATCAATACTACGAGACATTGTACGGCTAAAGTAATAATAGACCGACGATGGTTGTATTATTTGTTCATTTCGATGACCTTTAACTGTCCAGAGATATCTCCTCTGTAGAGGCAGGACCTGTGCACCATCACAATATTCCTAGATATATCCTCTATATGACGAATACTGCATAAAAATGGGTCCATAGTCCTCTTTTCTCTTAGTCTTTATGTGTGAGAGAATTTATTTATTCTGTGCTCTGGTCGTTTTCTAGCCGTATATCCCTTACACTTTATTTGTTTCGAAATTAAAAAATTCAATTCAAAAACACAGAAAATATCCCCCCTTCACTTACATAAACGCGATTGCCCTGAGCGGGTACTTCCTATCAATCATAGGTTTCTAGTGTTCTGACAACCGAAAAAATTATTCTCTTGATTTGTATATAGGCTTCACTACTATGCAAGAAACCATATATAAGTTGGCGGACAGTGTTCTTCCTGCAATTTCCAATGAAACTTTAACACTTCAGGGCAATAGAGTGGGGTCAGTTCACAGTGCGTAGCTGTTCTTTGAGTCGGTTGAAGGTCCGTGTGTGGGAAATGCCCTCAGTTTGAGATCAGTCGCTTGCCTGAGGCCTTTGGACATTTCGTCTGTACCCGTAGCGGGGTGTTTTGGAACACCTCACATGCGACCTAGGCTCTTGGCTGATGTTTGAAGGATCGCAGTTCCCGCCACGATTAAAAACAAATTAGTCAAAATGACGGGACGAGATGACATCATTAGAGACACTCTGAAGAGTATGTAAGCTATGCTGGCCTCTCTCTCAAAGTGGATCGAGCAGGCAAGGAGAAAATTGTATCGAAAGGAGAAAAAGAGTAATTAGTAAGATGTAGTGAACAACAGGGAGAGCAATTGTAAATGTAAATGTTGCAAATGTAGCTGAGAATATTGGAAGATGAGGACGAAATATATAAGGAGGAGATGAATACTGTAGAGTTTTATGAGGAGAGCGGTGGAAAAGAAAATAGGGTTGCAAGAGAGTGTGTTACACAACTTGCGTCAAATAATATAAGCACTATAAGTTAGGATTGAAACGGCGAGAATGTCCAAGATTTGGCTACACCTAGGCTACTGATGATAACACAGGAGGGAAAAGAAGCGAGGATGCGAATAAAGTCACCTAGAGAGAAGATATTCAAATTCTGTCGGGGCTGGCAATGGTAACAAAGGATTTTGTTAAACATCCAGGTTGTGGCTACTTCCTTTCATTACAATACGGTACATAAGTTGGGCCTCCCTCTGCCATCCAGTTTATATACAGATATATATAAGAAGCACCAGGTATATCCTAAAATTTCCGAAGTATGTGTCTAAAACGCCAATAAATCGTATCACACGCACGGTTTTATGTTGATTCATAGATTTTTATTTTTACTCCATACTCCAAAGATAAAATCTAATTCTTCATCTGTTTAATTATACTTTTGAAACACAAGGTGTATGCCATACTAGTAATCAGCAAAATTAACATATTTTATTATAAAACGATTTGTACAACATCCATACTTTCTCCTCCCCCCTCTCAAAAATAAGAAATAGTAACAATCACTTATGTTTAATTCGAATTTTAATTATTTCACTGTTTTTCTTACAATCAGTTGATTTGATAATTAAATTTAACTAAATAAATAAACGAGTGAACATCACGAGTTCGAATGACCTTTGATTATGATTTAATCTCAATCGATCTGTTACGTTGAAAGTGAGCGTACTCTTAGTTAAAAGAGAAAACAATAATTTTTATCTTCCTCAATCTTTTAGATACATCTGCAGTTACCACGTGAAGAAAATATCCAGTTCCAGAAAATAAAAGACATTTTTTCAATCTCTGTTGATACCCATAAGGTTCTGTTTAATTTTCATTATTATTCAACATAATTCAACATAAAAATAGAATAAAAATATTAATTTGTGGATTTTTTAATGTAAATTATACATTTACATAATTTATAAGGCTTACTGTGTTGTATTCATTTTCTAATGAGAAACAATAACCACAAGCAGCCTAACCATTTAAAATTTAACTACCAAATCGATCGAACTTGCTTTGCATTTTGTTTCTTTACGTTTTTTAATTGAATTTTTTAAACTTAAAAAAAATTAATTAGCAGGGGAATGATAGTAACAAGGTTTTTAGAAATTGCTGTTAAAATAATGCTTTGTATCAAAGGTCGGAGTGACATTACAGAGTTAGTCGATATCGGACCCCTGACATCGCAGTACGCAAATCTGTATTGTTACTATGGGTCAATTTGACATCTCCATGTACTTCATATTTATATCTGCTATAACATTTTTGCAGTATATTTACAATTTTTTATTTACTTAAAAATGCAAAGCTTTTTACATTAAATGGCTATGTAATACTTTATAAAATAATAAAGATATGATTAAAACAATCATTACCCTTAATAAACATTGCTTGCCGATATAAAAATTTAAGTACCGTGTGTACTGTCCACAAATTACAGCTCCAGTAGCAATGTCAATATAGTTTAATCAGAAAGTCAATTAGTAATAATGCATTTGTATAAAAGTATTTCGAAAACGTCGTGAAAACTGTTTCACGAAACTTTACTAGAAAATTAGTAAATGATTGAATATAAAATTGTCCTTAAGACTTATTAATCAATTGAAAAAACAATTATTTAAACTACATACTTTTAGAATAATACAAAGGTTTGTCGTTATTTTTCTTCGAAAGGATTATTTAAAAGGGGCGTTTCTATTAAATTAAACTACTTGATTGCACCACCCGTAATATTAAGATATGGCTTTAATGCCTCTTATTTCATTACTTTACTCTAAACTAAAAAAGACCTAATTATTATAATTAAATAAAATGTATCTATACATTAGGGATTAAATTAGATATATGATACAAATAATTGTCATTCTTTCTGCACCGTCTTAACGTATAATCCGCGACTCTCAAAAAACGTGACTCTCGTCTGAATAATCAGCTTTGTTGTCACCTAGCTGTTTACTTACGCAGGGAGGTTTAAGCGTAAGTTTATATCCCTTCTCCTTAAGTTCTCTAAGCTGTAATTTGATAAGAGATTAAACGTTTACAGAAGTAACTCAAAAAGCCTGTCACCGTAATTGGATTGTAAAACCTTTGTAACGTCCATTCAATTATTGTTGTATTATGCAGATTCAGTCAGTCTTTGTAGTTCAAAAATAACCGAAAATGCCTGCTCTACGGAGTTATTGCTAGTGATCGATGCCTGACAGCTAAAAACTAAATCCGCACAATAACAATGCGATCGTTATAGTACCTTGAGAGCCATTCTTGGTATACCAATGTTAAACTAAGCATAGAATTCTTTTTATTCGACAACATTTTGTTTCTCATTCTATGAAATAAATGGTAGCTCCAGAATAATAATGTATAAAACGTTATAAACCATACAGTAGCAGCATGTTTTCATGTGTTAAATATTCCATTAAGTATGTTTATACCATAGCATTTTTGTATACTGATGTATTTTACTAAAGAACAAGGAAAATGAGCCATTGAGGTCATAACATGAAAGGTTGAACACTTAACAT
This sequence comes from Homalodisca vitripennis, assembly GCF_021130785.1. Taxonomy (NCBI): domain Eukaryota; kingdom Metazoa; phylum Arthropoda; class Insecta; order Hemiptera; family Cicadellidae; genus Homalodisca; species Homalodisca vitripennis. The sequence goes on from NC_060211.1 coordinate 78,651,030, forward strand.
TACATTTACATTTAACATTACATTTAACGTACACACATCGGTAAGACTCTAGTCTCTAGTACCACGTTTTAGTGGTTTCTTTTTAGTTTTGCGTGTCCTGTTTGTTTATAATGAAGAGCCTCTAGAGAAATTTTCAATTTTTCAGTATCTTAAGATATGTAGAAAATGTAGTGGAAATAATTAAAAAACTCACCCTTTATGGTTAAAAAGAGCTACGGACAGATAAAAATGAAATAGGTGGTTGAAGGAAAAAACATATCAAATATTTACCCAGATGCTGATTACATGTCATACCTTGTAGAAAGACGTATTAAATGTAAAAAGTATATCAAAGTGGGATTATAGTCGGATAATTCAATAGGTTGAAATGTTTATATAAGCAATTAGATATAAATAGTGTAGTATTTAGTTTAAAAGTTTCAGTTAAGACTTTGACCGATTTTTTTACTATCAATTTTTGGGGATAATTTTATTGTGTTTTGCTTTTGTTTAAATATTTATGTCGGATTTGAGTAATTACATCGAGTATTTAGAACTTAGAAGTCAACTAAACATTCTTCTATCTAATTCCCTCCAGAATGTTTTGAATTTCACCTCTTAAATATTATTTCCATAACCTTTTAGAGTAGAATAGTTCAAAAATTATGAACTTTTTATTGATTTAAAATAGATACAGGTATAAAATTATATATGCTACAGCAAGTACTCCGACCAGATATTAGCACATTAATTTATATTGAACTTGAGTACTACAACACATAGAGTATCTTTAAACCTAAGAGGACTTTTTATAACACAACTTAACTATTATTTAATCATTAATTACTTAATAACTGTGTATTATAATACAAAAGTTACAATTTTGCATATTTTAAAACATTTAAATTTTGTATCAGAATATAAAAACTAAGCTGAGAGAACAGTAATAATCTCCTCGTTGACAACCCGCTAAGCAAATCATGACTTAGTTTCAAACTCAATAAATGCCATTCATTAGGAAGTAACTGTCCCATGGAATATCATGAAACAATGTTCAATCGAGTTCATTACAATTTATTGTTGCTGTGGCCGAGTTTCTAGGTGTTAACATATAATGATGATTTACTACCCGGGCTATAATAAACATTATTTTTCTTATAGATAATGTTTAAAACCGATTTAAGTTTGGAAAGTAAACTGTACTATCCGTAAATAATGAGTTTGTATAATAATAATAAAAACTTATCTACGCCTAAATAAATTTCTAATTTGTTACAAAATATCATCTAAACATTCCGTTGAAAATGTTTTGTTATTGATTATTTTGCATTCTTTGCTCAATCAATCCACCTATTTATGCACACATAAATAATAACTAATCGTTCCGCTCAAAATCGCTCAGGTTTTTGCACTCCTAATCGCTAATTTTTGTACCTACTATTGCTCAGTTTTTCTCATGAGATCGCTCTATTTTAGTCTGATGATAGCTCAGTTTTTATGTTGTGCTCGTTCAGTTGTACACTAATGTTCTTTCAGTCCTTCAATCAGAGTAAAGAAAAATAGGTTATTTGTTATAAATAATTATTTAATACCTTTAACAGTCTAAATAATTTACCTATTAGCATAGCAAGTTCTTTAATTCCATTGACATTTTCTCTAATTATTCATAATTATACCATTCGTTAGCTTTCTCTCTCGAGCCTACCTATGCAACCCTAAACATGACAGCATTCCATATAGGTTCAGTGATATGAAAAAAATAGCTTGAATGATTTTTATTAAAGTTTTCTAGAGATTAGAGTTTTGTTTTGGATGATCCAGCTATCTAAAACATTTCCAAGTCTCCTGTAAATTGTTTGGTTAACGTGTTAGCTAATCAATTTTATTTATGGTGGAATGAGTTAGGATATAATTTTGGATGGTTACTAAATTAGTACAACAACCCTCACAAGATAGCTTCAGAATTAATTTGGTCAAATTTGGAGTTCACCATCACTTATGTGAGATCCTACAGAAAGATTTTGTGAGCCATTCTTAGTACTAGTTTGATTAGGTTTGCAGTCGAAGTGACCAATAATATGGCTCCTTGAACAAACATAACTTTTCTATGAATTGGAATCATTGGCGACATGAACTCACTGATATCGTATTTTAATTAAATTCATTTGAACGCGAACCTGTCAAAATCAAATGTGAATATTATTTGTTTTATATCACAGTAACGTGCAAACCTGTTGTATTTATGAGGAGTATTTTGTTATAGATTTACGTATACAGTGTAAGAAAATCGTATTTATAATTTTCAACCAATACTGAGTAAAATCAAATACAATACATTGAGGAAGCAAAAAGCATATTATTTTTTGTATTTAGTGTAACGTTATCTTATAGGATTTTTGACATGCGAGGAAGAGGATGGATTTCAATCTTTGAATTGTAATTTTATTCATTTATGCAACATATAACTATATCAAATATCCGTAATCCTATTATAATTTCAGGTCGTCCAAGGATAATATAAAACTGTAAACCAATGATATTGTATATATATATATATTTGTTTTAAAATACCATTTCGTATTCATTGAGTTTTATGAAAAGGCGTTGTTTAATTTTGTACTATAATGTGTTGCACCTTTCTGTAATTTGGGAAACTGATTTGTATCTCCCCCCCCCACCCCCCCCCCCCCCCACCCCCCCCCCCCCCCACCCCCCCCCCCCCCCACCCCCCCCCCCCCCCACCCCCCCCCCCCCCCACCCCCCCCCAACTTTTTATTTTGATTGTTAAAATTACTCGTACTACATTACTCGTACATTGGCAGTTTAAAATTTCAGGTTAAATTCATATTTCCATAACCTTCACCATTGGTTGGAACGTAGTAGACTGTATGTGTAACCACCGTACGCTGTCTTCTTTGCGATTCGCAGCTGGTGCAACACAGTTTTCTGTGGTGGGGGAGGCCGTCAGGAATTCATCCACTTCCATGGATGAGGGTATACTGCATACGGTATACCCACACATGATTTTTATATCAAATCATTACAAGTTTAAGAAATGTAATATATAACAATTAATTATCTTAGAACAGCAATATAACAATAATAAGATTTGGGATGGTGTGCCGATAATCTTTATATTAAAGGTGATAACAGTAAATGTGAATAACTAAGTAGTAGCCTCTTTTTGATCGTTTTCATAGATTTGCCCACTTGTCGCACAAGTAGACTACATAGATTGTACTTTTCTAGCACTTGCGTTATACTTTGTTTAAAGTTTTGTAACCTAGTTTTATAACTATGACAAATCTCCGAAATCCTGCTGTACCTATGTTATATAATAATTGTATTTATTGTCATCTAGCATATCGCAAAAACTAGTATTAGTGAAACCCACTGACGAGTTCTACCTTAGCGTGGGCAAATGCGTGTAAGATTTGCAAAATCTTATTTATATTCTATTCTATTCGAGTTTTGTATGGGCCGTATCTCAGCATTCAGGTAAGAATGACAGATTACAGCTTCCAAATTCAATTAGGTTTTATTTTCGAAGAGTTTGACGCTAAGCTCAAAATTGAAGAATTACAATTTCTAAATATAAATTTACTACAAGTAAAATTTGGGACGAGAGCGTAATGTTAATGACGATACAGTTTTATACTCTTTATTCTCATATTGAACAATAGTTGAAATATTCATATAAAAGAAAAAATTATAAATAAGTTTTATGTGACATAGTTTATTAAACTGTTGTATTTTTAATTTTTAATCCCTATAATTATTTAATTTTGAGAAACAGTGAACAACAACAGCGAAACCTATTGGTCTCAATCTAAACTAACTGGTACGGGTACCTGGTGGACAGGAACAGAACTATGAACACACTGCTGCCTGGTGGCCATTGGCAGAAGTTATTCTTTTATTTAAATATAATACAAATACCTATACACTTTGCATTAACAACACGCTGGCGGTTATACAAAGCCATATTATAACCAATTGCTACAATGACGTAACTTAATATCTAACTTCAATAATCGACATTCAACTATTTTACTGGTAACTTAATCCTCCGCTATTAAAACGAAACATTTTAATTCTAGTTACTATGTTAGCTAATTGTATAAACTGTGTTAATTGATGTACTGATAATTTATTTACACATGTAACCCGGATGAATTCACAGTGAAAGGTTAAAATTCTTTAAATCTACAACTTAATCCGCAAATAATTTAGTTAATGGTTCCAATTACTGGAAAAAAGTTTTATATATTTTTTAAAACACTCTGTGCACCTGACATTCTACTTTCTATTAGATTAGCCTATAAAACACCTGCAAGCCTAAGTAAAAATAATGGGTGTTGTAGGCTACTATTCTCCCATAATAGTGTTAAACTCTTCGAAGATGACATAACTAACACTGTGTCTACAGTTAGCTATGTCAAACATTAATGTGATACTTGATCGCGCTTTTCATTGGTGAGGGGGAGGGGGCTGACACATTTTGCGATGTGACAAGCTAGTGGCGGTAATAAACTCACTTTGAGGTCCTATAGATGAGAATGATAGCGTTCATATGGTGAACATTATAGATTTTTGAGTATGTGAGTATATTTAGTATTTATATTCATACTTATTATTAATTTATTTAAAAGTGTTATACCAGAGTAAATTTCCTCGAGTAAAAACCTCGTCTTTCTCTATCTTTCACGACTTGTTTAATGCATATTTCAACTTTCGGGTCAATTTAGAATAGTCAAATTTCAAGTCTACATTTGGTTTGATTTTAAAAGGATTAAAAGATTTTTTTAAAGCCTCGAGTTTCAAATAGTAAAGTGTATCGCTACACTTCAAATGAAATCTCTTCAGTTGCTGATGATTACTTTACTTCTTTCAAAAAAGTGATTTGCTAAAAAAATTATATTAGTCTTCTTTGGAGATTTTTAGATCCGAATGTTTACAGGAACTGAGTAGATCAGCGGCTTTAAACGTAGCGGTTAGAAAATGTTACGGTCGTTTTTATTGATCCGTTGACAACTCTATCAACACCGAGTTCTGCTTTTTCCACCACCTTCTCATTGAATGGTTACCCATTGTGAACCGGAAGTATCATTATTTGAAATGCATTCCAAAAACTGGTTTTCTAAGAATCCATGATTAGACACAAGCAGCGACGTATCTCAAGTCAAACGAATCATCTTGTACACCAGAATCAAATTCTAAAATATCAAATGTCCATGGAACCTTACAAAAATTCTTTTCCTTTACTCGTTTCATTCCCAATTGATATTTTTTTCGAAACCAATGTACATAGCCTTGTGTGAATAAAATTGTTTTATGCGAGCTTTGAAATCATGATCAGAATATTTATTTGTGAAAAAGTATGGGACAAATACGCAAGTAAGGATCTTCGCTCTTCTTCAGCAAAATTATCTTCAACCTGGGGTATATCACCGTAAATGAAGGTGAATGGTCCTAATTTTATCTTAAACATTCCGTTCAACGCGTTTCTTCGGGGAAGCCAACGTACTTCTGTATGAAGGAGAAACTTTTTTTCGTTCACAAAAAGGAAAAAAGAAGTTTTCGTAATGCACGAGCTATAACAAAATTATCAATTTACATTGCATCATTTAGTTTCTAGAACTTGATGAAGTTCGATCGACATTTGCTTTGATAGCAGAGCATACCTATGTAAAAATACAGTAAACCTATTTAGCATTTGGCATGATGTTTTCAATCTAGCATTTTAGTAATATTTCCTATTTTAAATAATAATATTTCAAAGGCTAAATTTTTATCAAAATAGCTTACTAGCTTATCCTTGAGGACTATGGTATTTACTAAACCCAAAATTGATTGCATAACATTAAAGAGCAGTGTTTCAAGGCCATGAAGCCGGATAATGTTACAGTTCTTAAACGCACTATTGGATAACTACTAATATTTTAGGCCAGTGAGGAATCCTAAAATCGGAATACATACCTAACTTAGTGAAAGCACTTAAGATCTAATATAAGGCAGTCCACTGATAATTTTGAATTGAAGTAAGGATAGTTGAAGTAATTAATACTTCAGTGTTCATTAAATATTTTAACACGGTTCTAAATATTTTAACAAATGTAAATTTTGCTTTACGGAGGGACAGGTAGTCAAGATATTACGTATATAATATTTAAGATTTGTTTAATTCCCTAAATTGGCAACATGTGACTTCATAAACCATCGGGCTCGCTGGCATCATAAGTTCAGTATTCTGTTTGTAGATTCTATGAGTAAGATTCACTTCCTCTGTATTTTGATACATCATTCAACAAAATTTTTCAGTTTGTGACAAAATATTTCGCAACTAGTTTAGCATATGTTAAGAACAATATACATATTTTGAGATCTGATATCAATATCATTTCAATTTATAAGAATTTACTTTCTATTGTTTTCATCTATAACAGGAATAATGTGTTTGATTACTAATAATAAATTTACATTAGCCAACATAAAGTGTCTGAAATGCTTTACGTCGTTTGGACAACTTTCTTCGTGAAATGGCTGAGCAAACGTTACTGTAGATTCTGTATTTAGAATTATACAGAAACTTAGGTATTTATAATGAAACTTATCAGCGCTTGTCTGTTTATACGTATTGACTTTTATACAGTAGTATTGAAGAAAAAAGTAGGTAATTCCTGTGTTGGTTCAGACCTTTCCAAATGTGTACAGGTAACTGAGCACAACTAGGTCAACGTCTCCTGTCCACTCGTGTAGTGATGTCAATTCCATTACCTCAGCATTACTACGTCAACAACAAAAGGCAAGGCTGTTGGGGTAAGTTGGTCTTCAGGTTATTGGATTACTCCAAGTGAAAAGAATGAATTTTGGTTATGAGAACCGTGAAATAAGATTTTAGAGGCTCGATTAAGAAGGACCACTTCACACTAGGCAGTAAAGACGCCGAACACACTGATTTTAACAAGAGTTCACCAGGTTACACATAATGAGTTTATGAACAGTGCATATTCAAATAAAGTGCAGAAAATAAACAGTTACCTTTGTTTTCATGAGGGGTAACCGTAGTCTGCTGTTGTTGAGGGCCAGGTTGTGATCAGGAAGTGTGGAAATAGGCTGCTGTCTTGTAGGCAGGCGTGAAGACGGAAGATGTCCTTCACGGATTCACTCACGCACAATACGACCGCAAACTAATAGTTCATAACACTGTGGCCAGTCCTGTAGAGCACGGTAGACGCGGGTGTCCGGGAACAGAGACGTTCTGGTAGAGATTGCCAATCCAGAGCACTGACTTTAATGTTAATGTAAATGTGCAACAAATAGAGATAAAAACTAATATTTAAGTGAAAGAGTAACACATGGGGCATAAAGTCACGTGTTGAGTAAGTATGGTCAGCAGTGGCTAGAGTGCTAAGTGCCCCAGGCGGGACTGAGAGTGTACTGAGCAAGCGTGCCGTCGCTTGCAAGGTGGGCAACACGGAGCCTTGATAAGTCAACCGTTGTGATTGGTTGGTGAGTGTACAGTAAACAGCTGATTCGTGAAACAATGGTTCATTGGTCTGTCACTGTACGTGAATATTTTAATCCAGTAAGGAATGGTATTGTAGGCACTTGGCCGCAGAAAGAGATATAGAATTAATGCAGTATATACAGTTTAGTAAAATAAAGGCAAATATAGAGTATAAATTGCCTAAAAAATATATACATAATTATTGTTCAATAAAAGTAGCCTTTTCATATTAGACAATAAAAAAAAAGTTATTTAACGCAATAATACTTAACACCAAGGGTAACGGGAAAAACATTCATTTCTTCTTGCCACACCTAGAATACTATAAGGGTAAAATGATATAAAAGATAAGAAATAAGAAAATATATTTTATTATAGTAGTTGTTTGTAAATTTATTAAGTTATGTACTAAAATATTTCCCTTCAAATATTATTCCTCTATCTAATTTTAAGTTATTGAAATTTACTTTTTAGTTTTTATTTCTAAAGTGAACCAATACTTTCATATTGATATTGTACTGGCTTTATTTGACTAAAACGCTTTATTTGTGACAGAGATTTGTGTTAAAGTTATTGAATATCTATCACACCTTATACTTTGAAAGTGGGAGTAAATGTTTAAAAAAGTATGTGATGTAAGAACATTGTTAAGTACAATATAAAAATGTAGCTTTAATGGTATAAACTAGGGTCTTGCCCTTAAAATACAAGGTTATTTCGTAAAAGGGCGCATTTTTCAGAGATGATACAGGATGTGAATACAAGCAATTTTTGTCTAATACACATGGAGTCGTAAATGTTTTTTTCCAAAAAAATTGGGAATTTGTGAAACACTTCCTTGTAAGCAAAACTTTCCTTTCCTTCTAAATAACACACGTACAAATTATTATTACAGCAAATGTTCCACATTTCTCCAGTTTTTGTTGATGCAAAGCTGAGCCCTTCGTTACATCGACTGTCTTACCTTTATCTTATGTTTGTTAAATATAAGATTAAGGATCAGTTCTGGAATTCAACTCAGATATAATGTTTAAATTAATTGCAAATGTAACTAATAAATACTTGCAGATATACAATAATCAAACTGCTCTTCTACAAACCACAATCTATCACTTTTAATCCGAAATTTATTAAATGTTATCAATCACATCTATCTGCGTAAGTTTGTAAACCTAAAAAACCCCTGCACCACTAAAATAAATAATTCATAAGACAGCAAAATTATTAATAAATACTACATCAAAAATCTTTAAAAAATAAGCTAATAGAATAATTTTAAAATCTCACCTACAGGTAAATGTACTCGTAGAACAGTAATAAACCTTAAAATATATTTTGTTTATTGATTTAATGATCATGTTGAACTTGCAAATTAACATCATTGGTAATAAGCTATCCCATAACAAAGATAACAAAACAAATTAGTTTGCTTATTGCATTTCACTACACTTTCTGAATATACACTTTACATGCGCTTCCATTATCGTATTTGCTAATCTGATTAAATTGCTCGTTCATACTTATAGGGAATTTAAAATTATAACGGACATTAACAGAACGCACCTGCATATTATTTTTAATGCTATTATTCTGAATAACATAGAAGTTTGATCTCATTTTCTGCTGACTGAGGGTGTTGTGTCTTTTCAACGCTTTTACAATGATCATCCTCAGTTAATTCATATAAAAGACTAAGAATAACAATATAATTTTTGAAGTTCGTCTTTTATCCATTATTTGTTTAATCAAATTTACTCCGTCAAAAGAAAACCTCCTTTAACCAAAATACTGTTTAGGTTAGACAGAATATATCGATACTTAACCTAACTCGAGTGTTAAGATCTATCTCATTGTCTGTAAGTGTGTTTGAGTGTATTTTGCCTCAAAAAAATCTTTATTCTAAATCCTTATCACTACTGTCATCGTTTTTAATTGTATAAATTATTATAAATCATAAAACAATAAATTTTCTGTTTTTTATGCCAGGTATAGAAGTTAATGGTGAACGTCTATAACTATAAAACTATTAACTGTATGAAACACATATATATCTGGCTACAAACTTTTCATAAATAAAGATTTATTTTAATAGATTCCTTGTACAGAAAAGTCTTATGAGATAAAATAGGTATTTTTGTTGTTAGGACTGTACAAACAAGGAATACTACGTGTTTATAGAAATTTAATATTAATTTACAAAAGGAGGACAAATTTAGTTTTGTAAAAGAGAATTACTAATCAGAATTACTAAAATATTAATTTCCTTCTAGAATCAAAGCCATCAACCCAAAACTTGAACTTAAGCAAGGAACTCTAAGTGAACTTTGCATTAACGTTGAACTTTACCTTTCAGCGTTACTTCTTATTCGATGAGTAACGAGGCCACATTTTATTTATTAGATAAACAGATCGAACAAAAAATACATAAACGGATAGGAATTATAATAGGATTATCACTGGTACCACAATACAGACCTTCATTAACGTCATATGGTATCTACATACAATGTATCCGTTGATAAATTTCTTGTTATGTTAGCTTATTTCAATAAAAATGGACAATATTATAATTTTTAAGGGTCTTTAAAGTTATTTTTATACAAATGCTAAAACAAAATGCCCACTTAAAGATGTATTAATAATTTTTATTACTCTACAACGTATAATACCACCATTTTGAAAACTAATCAGTGCTAACTTTCAAAACAACTATTCTCTGAAAAAACTGCAATAATAAAAGTAGTTTACAATACAGTAATTAACCTAAAAATTAGCAGTGAACATAACAAAACAATATAATATATCCATAACTATTCAAATTAGCATTGTTAATACTAACATAAGTTTTGGGCTATTTCAAGATAACTGAATATTAAAAAACATACTATCGTCTCTTAATGGAGACATAAATAGTTATAACTTTACTTTTAAATGTTTCCGTTACATATTTATTTTTCAATGCTGTTTGACGGTATTTACTTGTCTTTATTATGAATAATATTTCTTAAGCATAAATAAAATCTGTGAGAAGCTTCCAAATGTTGTATTTTAAGACAATTTCATTGTAACACATCAGCTTGCTTCATATAATTTATATATGCTCTCGTGTTTCAAAATATCTTCATACTATGTTTATGAATACTCGTCACCTTATTCCCATAACTGTAGCTGTCAATGACATTTATCGAAACCAAAAACAAACACACTTAAACCATCATGCATCAGTTTTTAAAATTCAAGGTCTTTACCGTTAGACCTTAGGACATAATTAAGAGAAAATCCTACTCGTAAACTTTTAAAAAGTATTTCAGACTTCCTAGATTAGTTTTTCATTTATATGCCTTCTCCACAATCCCCCAAAAACTACTTACAAAGTTTGAACTACAAAGTACAACTTAAAAGTGAAAATCGTAAATTGCAGCTAATTAGCACCTTAAACAGTTTCCATACACTAAATTATAGTTTTTATTCACCATTACTTGTACAAATCTCCTTGTAAACGCATAACAATTCTTAAGAGCACCTAAATAGTTAATACTATAACTAATTAATACCAAGTAGCTATGATGATAATGGTATATGAGTTAACAAACATTTTCTGACAATTACATGGTTATTTTAAAACTTCCCACCACCTAAATGTAAAATAAACCAGTCAAAATTTTCGATTCTATTACATTATACTCTACTGGTGAGTATGATACATTGAGTAGAAACAAGAAACAACACGAATCCCCTAAAAAAATATTGGTCTCGACCGTTTTGTAGTCAAGAGATTCGTAACACTTATGTGCACTGTTAGTGTTAAACGTAGCTTTCTTAATTCAAAGATTGCAATTAACAAATAGTACAATTTAAACCTGTTAAAAACTATTTTTACCTGTCGTGCACGTACAGCATTTTAGACAAATCACCAAACCAAATTTATGCTTCTTAAATATTGTCTTTCTCGAGGTCAGTGAATCAGTAAAAGAGTGAATCGCGGGAGTAAGTATAACTAATTTATCTTAATCGAGTAGTTATCACTATGTATGTACAGTATGTATATTTTTCGGTTTTAAAATTTATTTGCATTTGCGTAAAATAATTTGCTATGAGGGAATAGAAGCTGCAAGAGGTGCAGAACACCCGCGCTCTCTCGATGTGTGTTTACATGTTTGATGAATACCTAAGTAGTGTAAAATGTGTGGGAGTGGTGGCAAATCTGAGAACCGGAGTTTCTTGGTTAGAGTGAGATAGCCTGTTATGAGAGAATAGAAGCTGCAAGAGGTGCAGAACACCCGCGCTCTCTCGATGTGTGTTTACAAGTTTGATGAATACCTAAGTAGTGTAAAATGTGTGGGAGTGGTGGCAAATCTGAGAACCGGAGTTCTTGGTTAGAGTGAGATAGCCTGTTATGAGAGAATAGAAGCTGCAAGAGGTGCAGAACACCCGCGCTCTCTCGATGTGTGTTTACATGTTTGATGAATATCTAAGTAGTGTAAAATGTGTGGGAGTGGTGGCAAATCTGAGAACCGGAGTTCTTGGTTAGAGTGAGATAGCCTGTTATGAGAGAATAGAAGCTGCAAGAGGTGCAGAACACCCGCGCTCTCTCGATGTGTGTTTACTTGTTTGATGAATACCTAAGTAGTGTAAAATGTGTGGGAGTGGTGGCAAATCTGAGAACCGGAGTTCTTGGTTAGAGTGAGATAGCCTGTTATGAGAGAATAGAAGCTGCAAGAGGTGCAGAACACCCGCGCTCTCTCGATGTGTGTTTACATGTTTGATGAAAACCTAAGTAGTGTAAAATGTGTGGGAGTGGTGGCAAATCTGAGAACCGGAGTTCTTGGTTAGAGTGAGATAGCCGGTTATGAGAGAATAGAAGCTGCAAGAGGTGCAGAACACCCGCGCTCTCTCGATGTGTGTTTACATGTTTGATGAATATCTAAGTAGTGTAAAATGTGTGGGAGTGGTGGCAAATCTGAGAACCGGAGTTCATGGTTAGAGTGAGATAGCCTGTTATGAGAGAATAGAAGCTGAAAGAGGTGCAGAACACCCGCGCTCTCTCGAAGTGTGTTTACATGTTTGATGAATACCTAAGTAGTGTAAAATGTGTGGGAGTGGTTGCAAATCTGAGAACCGGAGTTCTTGGTTAGAGTGAGATAGCCTGTTATGAGAGAATAGAAGCTGCAAGAGGTGCAGAACACCCGCGCTCTCTCGAAGTGTGTTTACATGTTTGATGAATACCTAAGTAGTGTAAAATGTGTGGGAGTGGTTGCAAATCTGAGAACCGGAGTTCTTGGTTAGAGTGAGATAGCCTGTTATGAGAGAATAGAAGCTGCAAGAGGTGCAGAACACCCGCGCTCTCTCGATGTGTGTTTACTTGTTTGATGAATACCTAAGTAGTGTAAAATGTTTGGGAGTAGTGGCAAATCTGAGAACCGGAGTTCTTGGTTAGAGTGAGATAGCCTGTTATGAGAGAATAGAAGCTGCAAGAGGTGCAGAACACCCGCGCTCTCTCGATGTGTGTTTACTTGTTTGATGAATACCTAAGTAGTGTAAAATGTGTGGGAGTGGTGGCAAATCTGAGAACCGGAGTTCTTGGTTAGAGTGAGATAGCCTGTTATGAGAGAATAGAAGCTGCAAGAGGTGCAGAACACCCGCGCTCTCTCGATGTGTGTTTACTTGTTTGATGAATACCTAAGTAGTGTAAAATGTTTGGGAGTAGTGGCAAATCTGAGAACCGGAGTTCTTGGTTAGAGTGAGATAGCCTGTTATGAGAGAATAGAAGCTGCAAGAGGTGCAGAACACCCGCGCTCTCTCGATGTGTGTTTACATGTTTGATGAATACCTAAGTAGTGTAAAATGTGTGGGAGTGGTGGCAAATCTGAGAACCGGAGTTCTTGGTTAGAGTGAGATAGCCTGTTATGAGAGAATAGAAGCTGCAAGAGGTGCAGAACACCCGCGCTCTCTCGATGTGTGTTTACTTGTTTGATGAATACCTAAGTAGTGTAAAATGTGTGGGAGTGGTGGCAAATCTGAGAACCGGAGTTCTTGGTTAGAGTGAGATAGCCTGTTATGAGAGAATAGAAGCTGCAAGAGGTGCAGAACACCCGCGCTCTCTCGAAGTGTGTTTACATGTTTGATGAATACCTAAGTAGTGTAAAATGTGTGGGAGTGGTTGCAAATCTGAGAACCGGAGTTTTCGGTAAAGTGAGATAGCCTGTTATGAGAGAGTATAATCTGGAATTCATTAACTTTAAGTTAACTCTCTGCTTACAAGTAAAGCTTTTTAATCAAATAACGGCCGTACAATATAATTATTAGAGCAAGTTGGTCGATATTTCTGTGTTGTCCTTAGAGATTAATTAACGTATGTTGAATCAAGATTATTGACTTGTCCTGATTGTTTAATTATCTAATACAATTGGTTACACACCAATGATCAACAACTGCTCGGGAAATAGTTGTCCGTCGACGATGTTGTATTATTCAACAATAACTGGCAGGATACGTTAAGTATACGATCCTTTCGTGACCTTCGAAATTTTAAGAATTGGATTCATTGCCTGTTTAAATTGTCCGCAATTCACTTATTTTTTGTAACCGTAATTGATGTTAATGTTTTTTTATAGAGCTCTTCCTTATAATACCAGTTCATTTCCTACATAATCTATGGATTTTAAAAAAACATACGTTAAGTATACGATCCTTTCGTGACCTTCGAAATTTTAAGAACTGGATTCATTGCCTGTTTAAATTGTCCGCAATGGATTTTAAAAAACCCATAGATTTATTGATTTTTTTTTCTCCGGTCATAGAAATTAACCCGATGTATTAAGGAGAGTTTAAAAAAGTCGGTTTGTTGAAAAGTTGTGTAATATTTCGTTGGAATTACATAAAATGTACTATACTAATCTATCTGCGTGGTTTAGGTAGGCTAAGAAGTGTGTATAGATTTTAACGTGTCTTTTCAGAAAGGACGATATTTTAACTTGTGTCGCTGATTCTTTCAATTTTCTACTGTTGTTACCTCTACCTCTACCTAAATTATAACCGCACCTCAGCTCGAATGGTTAAAGTGTAAATCCACAACTTCCAGTGAGCTGCGAACTGTTATGTCTTTAACTTGAAAGATAAAATCAAGTTTATACCATTTAAAAAGGTTTATAATTTACAAAAAACTTTTAAGTAACAAGGTACCTTCATGCTCCCCGCGTTTAGAGGGGTCCATCAATGCAGTAGTCGCATGTAAGTTTGTTTTACTTTTTAAAAGTGAGCCTGAGATTTAGAAAGAGCAGTGATTGCATTCTGTCACCTTAAATTTAAAATATTACAGGTGCTGGATATTTGACAATTCTAAAGATTATTCTAGTAACTTAAATATACCCATGACGATGTGAGATGTAATTAATCATTTATCATTAAATCTTGCCGTTATGTTTGCTATCTTAAATTAATTTTGGTGTCTGACGAGTTAATTTAAATAACCTTGTTAACCTAAGATCCTGTTGGAATACAAGGATCTTTATTATTTTATTTCTTATCCATGGAATATTTCTCATCGAACTTTTTTAAATAGTGAGTAAAATAATGTTTCACTATGATAATAATCTAAGGGCTATTGACAGTGTGCTGAAAGTTCCATATATAAAAAATAAGGTAAACTAATAAATACTTCGAATTCAGTTTTTAGTTAAAAATTTGAAAATTGGTTATAGAATTTAATTCAGTTATTGCATCTGACTTACACCTACAAAGTATCATAAAATAGGCAGGAAAAATTATTTTCCTAACAACAATAATAATAGAATAATATCCGGAAAATGGTTAAAACCTTTTAAATGCTACTTACATTTTAAGTGGAAATGGGATTCTACCCATCTTATACTAATTAAATAGGTATTTTTAATTAGTTCTCTTTAATAAAGGAACGTAAACATCATGATGTGTATATTGTGTTTTGAAACCGATTAAGAGAGATCTGTATTGTGCTGGCATCAATTATTTTCTACTTTTCTCTCCTAATTTAAATTGTAAAGTTTGTCAACAAAAAAATAAAAACACTTTTTTGCAGAGCTAACGTTAAATGTAAACTGTAAAGTTTGTCTTGGATTTTTGTTTTAGTAAAGTTTTTGGTTTGTGACGTAATATTTCATGTTTTATTTATTCTCTCTCACAAAAGTAAGGTTTCATGTTGTTTATAAATGAATATTTATTAGTTAGGTAAATATTACTGAGTTATTTTTCTTGAAAAGATGGTATTTCGAGTAAGCTTTTTGTGTGCTTTCATGATGAGGTTCGTGGTCAAGCAGATTTAATGGTCACTTCCGAATTGTTCATCACCTAAAGAAACTAAAGATGTCATTTTTCAGTTTTGTTGTCAATAAATTCAGTAAGGAACAATAAAAGGAATATTATAGACTTTTCTGATCGTTAAGTACCACAAACATAGCTGAAATACGATGTCTTTTAAAACATATTACCGGTAGGAAAACACAATAGGAAAATATACGTTTTCTTCTCAGTCATATAAATCTGTCAAAAAGGAGTTTTTACTCTTTGTTTGACAGAGAATGTGGACAATGTTGGAGTTTTATCCCACTCCTATTCTTAGACAAATGTGGGATAAAAAGGAGTTTATCACAAGATAAAGTAGGATTACTGTAGAATAAGGAGGTAATTTAGGTGTATAAATTTACTAAAGGTATGCATTGTACAAACAAGTGATAAAAGAACAACATACAAAACCGGGAAACAGGAAATAATTAATCACTCAAACATTAGGCACCACCACTAATAAAAGTGCTATGTGTTTTAAATACAATATATTCATATATGTTCTAACATTATTCATTATACTTATACTTTCATTATACTTATTCATTCATTTAGGTTGACATATGATAAAAGCTCAAAAATGTAACGAGATTAGAGAATATTGTTATAAAAACACCTTTAAAATGTGTACTTTGTAACTGTAATGTATTTTTACTAGAAGATTACAATTTTTGTTAAGGGCCGGCTCAATATAGCGTGATTTAATATTGTAGCCAATATAACCTCAATATTTGTAGAAGTATCCTCTAAAATACGTAAGTGTTTCTATTTGGACGAGGATTGTCCTGAATTTCAACTTTAATCTCTTCTTTATTGTGTAAGATACATCCATAATTCCTATTAAATATATTCATTCATTGACATTAAAAAATTAATGATTTAAAAATAAATATAGTATTTATTAAGAAAGTTACCGTAACTATAATGGTTCCATCAGTATTATTCAACCATATAGACGTTGAATCTAGTAATTAAGTTAATTTTTAGATAAAGCTAATGGAAACTTCGTGTTCCCGAAAATTGTAACCATATTTTTTTAATAGTTATTAACTCTGTTAGTGAAGTGAAGAAAACCGAACTTAAGTTCAGAGTGAATTTGGATAAAGATTTTGAAAAATGACAAAGTCAATGAATGGCAAATTGGCCAACTATTTGTCAAGTAAATGACAAATTATAAAAGTTCCATTCCTCAAGTTCTAACCAAAGTGTTTCAATACTTACCTGTCACTGTCCAACACGTTTCATCTTGTAGCATATCCTGGCTAAATTCTGTTCCTATTATATTATTAGCAACGCTTCAGTAGTGCTTACTTCGTTAATTTTTTAATATTTTAAGTTTCTGTTGAATGTTCTTGGCGTGTTGAGGTTTAATTGAAGTAATAATGACTAAAATATGTAGATATTCATGTTCATAGTTTTAATTTGCCGCATTAATAGCTTCGTTGGCATCCAAACATCCTTCTTCCTTCTATCATATTGTTTATCTGTCTGTCTACTGCTACTTGAAGTTGGTCGGGGAGTTAATGGTTATGATGATGCATGCGACACGATAAATCTTTTGCAAAGGATGATCTGTGCTACAGGAGTATTTCAACACAATACGTAACTGTAAACCCAATATGATCTGCAAAATAGGTAAAATAAAACAAGGGAACATACTGCCTGTAGTAAAACTAAGTAAGCATAGTGTATTTAGTCAAGCTAAATGAACATACACATATAATATTTAACAAGGGAAAGGTTGGTTCAATGCGAATATTAGTTTAGCTCTATATCACCTTCCACATAAATGAACATAGTGTCACTCTATATCACCAGTGAACATAAATGAAAATAGTGTCTGTAGTCAGAATTAATTAAAATAATGTATATAGCCAACTAAACCAAACTAAGAGAACGAAGTAACTGTAGTCAAACTAAATTAACATAGTATCTTTAGTCAACCAACTGTAGATAAACAGATTGTAGGTAATAACTGTAAAAGAATATAGGTGGTAATGTTACGTTAACACTCTCAGCCCTACTTAAAGATTCATACCAATAATTTTTATACTTACTATAAAGATCTAAAATTATTATGAATTTAAAAGTCCATTGCAAATCAAACATTCATGAACAATATCTCATGAAATAATAGTGTGTAGAAATGTGTCAAAACCCCCTTATAGACAAAACTGCATACTACAAACATCTATGCTAAACCATAAAACAAGTTTGGGAACCTGTTTTGGAATCGACACGAATATTAAAAATACACTGCTTTCTAAATGGTGAGAAACTGTCTTATGGAAAAAAATGATCTTAAAAATGTAAAGAATTTACAAGCAATGATGTGGGATATCCTGTTAAAGGTGAAAATATCTCATCCATATGGACCTTATACCACGGTAATTTTAACACTGATTAGTGAAAGTCTTATGCTTTATGTTATCATAATTATATCATTTATTATTATTATTATTATTATTATTATTATTATTATTATTATTATTATTATTATTATTATTATTATTATTATTATTATTATTATTATTATTATTTATTATTATTATTATTATTATTATTATTATTATTATTATTATACGAATATTCTAGTGCTTTGTATTGATTTTTTAATTTTTATTAGTTCCACCACTTAATAATTAGAAAGCACTTACTTGCTCAAACCTTCAACGGGTGTTAGGATCTGTTATACCATCAATACCACCAACAGTTCCTGCAGAAACTCTTCAAACGCTAATAATGTTATTCCAAACTAGCTTGCATTAAATAATACTTTTCAAGCTGTAGACCAGATCAGGCTAGCATTTCCTTTGCAACGAAACGCATATTCGTTCGATACGTTTCGCTGCGTCACGTATATCGGGTTTACTTAATTGCGTGGCTAAAAATACGTGGTTAACAGACGTACCAACGTAATAATCAATGGTTTGAATTCTAATGATATTTATTCACACCATAAAATAAAACATTTTTACTTCAAAACCTTTTTATTTGCGATCAATATTGTAAACTACATGTGGGATATTAAATTTTAAATATTAATGTATAGCTTAATTAAGAACAAAATGAAATGTCGGTTATAACATAAACGAGGAAAACTGAAAACTTTTGTTAATTGTAGATTAAAAGTGTTAATATATAAAAGCAATAAAATAGTCCAAAAAGGCGGGAATAAAAATATGGTCTCTCTGGACTCGTAACTCTCGGGGTTATCTCATCTTTCAGTAGCAGTACAAATCTTCAACTCGTTCCAATGGTACTTCGTTTTATACTTAAAACGTATCTTTAATAATTTTAAACTTGGAGAAGTAAATTGATCCAAATATAAAGATTTTAAATACAACCAGTAATTAATAAATGTAATTCCTACTATATACTTTAAATCTCCATGTTGAAGTACCGGATATGTGCATCCAATAAAAATACCTTGAACTTTTTTGATAAAAACACTTGAACAACTTAAACGCTGTTATTGCAAACCCACATGTAAAACTTTGACAACAAGTTGTCAGGATGACAATTTTAGCTTCCCTTACGCTGAATTTTACGTAAGTTACTTGAAAAATTCAGTAGCGGAGGGCTGGTAAGGAATGTTGTTTTTAGTTTGTGATTTTCGTTTATTTGAAAGAAACTCGTCACTAATTCTCCATTATCCCAGAAAGTTAAGTTTGGCACACATACCCAGTATGACTTAAATAGAAAACTTAAAGCCTTTTCATAACGATGAAACAATCATAGGGGTTGAATTGTAGTTGCACCTCCAGAAGAACCACATTATGTTTGCAATTTCTTGCCTAAGATTAAATTTTACACACGCATGTTTTGTACTCTAAACATACAAATAAAAGATTATTCATGACGGTCATCAATCCATAGGTTAAAACTGCTATGCAATCCCTAGAAGGCATTTTTTTAACTACAGTGACCTGCTACTATGAAATATTATTTTTTTCATTTGAAAGAATCATTACTAACAGAAAAACAAAGCTTTTCCGTAAAGGTCATGCACCCTAAGTTTGAAATAACTCTAGAAGAACTATACTTTTTGTTTTAAATTTCCTGCTGTCCTAGAAAGATGAATTTCCAAATCACGTTTCTCATCACATAAATAGAAAAAAGTATTTTTATGAAGATCAATCATTTATTCAGGGTTTCAACCTCTATAAAACTTTGCGTCAACCAAGAATGATGTTATTTGAAATACACTTGCTCTTTCTCGGTGAAGAAAGATTTTTCTTTAAGTTCATCCAATCACAAGGTTTGATATAGGATTCCAACCCCCTAGAAGAAGTACTTTTGTTGTTCAGCTTCACGATTTCTTACAACGAGTAAATTTAAAGTATTCTTGCTGTCAACAACAAAAATAAAAACAGTTTTTTGAAGACCCATAGGAGTAGAAAAGGATTGCTGCACCTCTATAAGAATTATAGAGGTCCCAGAAAGGTAAAAGTTGACACACGAGTCCTACTCTCTCAGCAGACCGGCCCCGGAAATACTTAACGCAAGTAGATTGCAATAACCAAAACAAGACGCTTTTTACAAAACAAGACTTTCCAGACCTGTGTATGTAAATATTTTCATTATCAGGAAAACAATAAAAACGCTGCTAAGGCACCGGAAATACTTAGGATCAAGAAGGGTACAAAGGCTGGGTGTAGCCACTTTTTGGTCGATGTATACATTTTATACTCACATAAAACTTATTTTCCTTAACGGAACAACAATGCAAATGCTACAAATGGCACCGCTAATAACCTAGACCGGTAAAATAAATAGATACTTTTTGTCTAAAGTAAGCTTCCTAGACCTAGGATTTGTATTTTTTATGATGGCAATTCAATTAGGAAAATTCCAAAACGGTGTGTGAAATATAAGGGATAAAAAACAGAAACGCTCTTGAAGCGTTAAAACTAAAATAAGAGGTAGTTGAAATATTTATAATCTGAGAACTGAGTTTTTCTACGGATTTAAAGGCTTTTATAAAATTCACCTTAGTTAGTTTTTGAGAGAAGTAAGCTTCTCTGCCCTGCGTATGTAGGTATTTTCTTGGCCAAAGGTCTGATGGCTTGAAACAAGGAAAACTCAACTAAGACACTGAAAATATACTAGGTTCATAAGAGATTACAATCGCCGGAAGTAGACGCTATTTTACCAAAGTAGGTTTCTCAGGTCTACTTTTTTTTCTTTCGAGATGGGGAAAAAACCTTACATAGGCACCACCTAGCCCGTAGTAAGTGGTAGTGTGAGCTTCTTACTCACTAAAAAACCCCCTTTCTCCGCTTCACTTTGGGATCACCTAACAAGGTATTGCTTCAAAATGAAGGGACTGTTTCTTCTACTCCTCTGTATCAACCGGGCATCTCATCATACTATATTTCTCTTTTTCCTTGCATTATTTTTCTTATGTAGTTGTTAACCTCCTCCCATTTTTCTTTAGAGTCTAACATTAGAGGCACTAATGAATCCACAGTCAGCACACCATGTATCACTCCCTATACCTCCCTTTTCTCTGCATTCCATCTCTGGCAAGCAAAAAGTGTATGCTCCGGTGTGTCAATTTCATTGCAGTAATCACATTATCTGGAAGCCCAATCCTCAGGACACCATCATAGAAAATATTCCCCAGATGTGGCCTAAGAACAGACCCTTGTGGAACGCCGCAGGTTACCTCCAAGCAATCAATTTCACCTACCAAGATATTTCTGTTTGAGAAATAGTCTGTGATGATTTTTTGGAGATATCTTGGTAATCTTCTCCTCATCAGTTCTTCTTAGATTCCCTTCCATGAAGCGCTATTGAAAGCGTTCTTTATGTCTAGCAAAATCAACAAGCACAACTCACGATACTGGTACGTCTTCCATTTGATATTTTCAACAGTATTGATAACCTGCTGTAGAGCATCAATTGTGCTTCTACCTTTTCAGAAGCCATATTGGTTATACTTAAAAATATAGTGTAATTATGGGGCAAACCAGAAATGCTTATACACGCGTAAAGCCTTAAATACTGTCAGTCACTTTTTTCCTTAACATCTAAAACTCTTAACATAACTATGAACTCTGAAAATGTACCTATAAATCATGCCTAATTCCGTTTTACGATTTCATAGAGGCCCGTCATTTATTAAATCATAAGTGTGTTGTCTGGAAAGGTCATTCTACTTCAGTATTCCTCCACATTATTTCTATTGCTACCACAATCTTTGGAGCTATTCAATCAAATATGATGGATTGTTGCAGAAAGATTTGTATTATTTCACAGGTTCTTATAAGACTCTTTAACTCTCTGATTATAGCAACTGTCTAAAGTGCTCTTAAGGCTTAAATCTAAAATTGGTAAGAATTGCATTATCTTTCAGTGACCATTACTTATCTCAGGAATGTTTAGAATATAATTTTAAAAACATACACCAAAGACGCCTCTGTTTTTCTGCAAAAAATTGCATACGATACTAGTAGAGCTATGAATAAAGGAAACAGACTCTACTTTGCTGAGCAACCTTTCAGACATATGCATGTATATAAAAGCGTATCGTTCTTTAAATATACTATTCCGAATACTTCACTCTAAGTTAGTAATCCCGGAGGTTTGCTGTCGAAAGAACGCTGTGTACGAGTATCAAAGGGCAGAGTGACATTACAGGGGAAGTCAATATTATTAAAACCTTGGCTGGCGTTACGCAAATGTGTTTTGTTACTTTATACTCGATATTTCTTATTCTTTCGGTATTTGCATATTCTTACATTATATTGTATTGTTAATTGTCTGATCTACAAAATCGATTGCTTTGCCTCGATTATTATTATTAAAGCAACTAACCAATGTAAGATACAATTAAAAATATCAAATCATCAATACTCAAAAAACCTCATTATTTTTTATCCCAATTGAAGATTAATACGGCAGTTGAACTGCCCATAAATAATCCTCCACCTTTGTTGTAAAATGTAGAGACTTATAAGCAAGTTCTTTCGATTATTCATTGTATATTTAGCTACGATTACGTGACGATCTTTTATCACTTCAAGCAGTGAGTTGTATTATATAACGAATTTTAATAAAAGTTTTACTATTTCATACAATAAAGAAATGACAAATGAAATAGTTCCAATTTTATAAAAGCATCTGGACGAGAGCAAGGTGCCTTATTTTGCAAAAGTCCGATTTTATTGTTGAAGATGTTTTAAAATTTGTATTCATGATCAATAATAATGCTCTTAAAACGGCTATTTTTCTTACCTCAGAATGTTGTATGCCTTAGAGGATATACCTAAAATCTCCTGGTCTCTGAGACTAGAAAGTCCATGGAAATTCTCTTGTATCTAGGACTTTGCCACATTGACTCAAAACGATCACAGAAACTATTCTTAATTAATTTCATGAAACATAAATACCAATCAAAATGAAAAGTTTCATTCAAATCAATGCATTAATAAGTACTTTTGCAGTAAGCGTTTTTAAACACGGAGCCCCACTCTACTGGCTCAAAATTTGCGGAAATCCATTTGGTATTAACATTTATCACATTGAAATATCATTGAACAATTCTTTTTAAATCCATCCGACTGAAAGGGTACTATAGAACTTGTGTAAAATAACAGGTATAGCCTTCAGGTTCCACAACATTTTATCCAAAAAAAGGTTCATGCCAACTTTGGTTATAGACTATCAAACCACAAGGCTCTGGCCACTAAATTACTCGACAATATATTTTTAACTGTACACTTATTAAGCATGTTCAATAAATGTAAAAATTTTGTTTATGTAAAATAGTACATATAAAGTAGAATTTGAATGAACGTTTTTATGAAATAAGCGAGAATTTCATTCATTGCCTAGACTTCGGCGATACATTTGAATATATATTGGAACAATAAGTAGCCAACTTCCAAGTTTCCTCCTTACTACACACGTTTATAAATTTAACATTATTTATACATATAGGATTAAAGTAAATCTACTTAAAGGTATTAATATTGACTTTATTTTAATACAGCTTTTATTCTTCATAGAGATTTCATATTTTATATTCCGCCATGGCTCTACAGACAATTATTTTGACCAATTAGAACGTGTAGTCTCTCCATTCGTATAAGTCAAATTTCCCACTAAGTCTTATTAGTCAAATATGATGACAGATCAGTGTATGCTAAAATGCTATGCTATTTATAAAGTTTTAATTTTGGGTTTCAATTCTTTCCAGAATACGTTTAAATTGTTTAAGACTATTTTGTAGCGGTCCCAGTTTGCTCAGTCTAGGGGGTGGGAAGGGTAGGTGTGGTTTTTACAAGTTAACGGCGTAGTAGAGTTAACTGTTAACGGTACTATCCGAGGGCGCCACCTTGTTTCCAGTAGTAGTGTGGTAGGAGAACGGAGTCAGAACAAGGAAAAGACCCGTTACTGAATGATGTTGTAAAATTAATGACCTTATAACCAACCAAAGTAAGAGTGAGTTAAATACAAGATAAATTTAAGAAAAGGAAATACATGTAAGAAAGCTAAACTCATTCAATGTAATCATTAAGTTTAGAAAAATTCTAAGAGCCTGTTTTTTTTTATTGCACAAGAAACATTTATCAAATGAAATATTTATTAAAATTATGTAATTTTACATTTCATATCATGGAAAAAGGTTTGATTACCATTTCTGTATTTGGATCTCAACAGTCTGAGGGTACAGGTAACCCTTAGATTTATCAATACAATATACCCTAAAACACCAGTAATTATACACTAAACAACATTACCTTGGCCGGCCACTAGTACTTCTGGTATTTTACCCATAGATATCAATCAAACAATACTTACATAAACTAGACACATATTTACACAAAGCACATTAAACATCAATATGTATCCAATAAAGAAAGATATTTATAAGTAATTATTCAACTACGTAGATCACAACCATACGCCTCCGTAAGGGCTCACGGTCAGGGAGGAAGGCACAGTAGCAGGTATAGCACGGGCACTGGGTGGGTAGTGGTACGCAGACCTATGTGGAGGCACACAAACCGCTCCCGAACAAATCCCTGAGCACAATTCAGACAATAGAATGTACAAAAATATTTGACACTAAAAGATGTATAATAGTTGCTTCAGAATAGCACGTAAAATTTTATGTTAACAATAATAACAATGAAACCTAAATATTCCGTGAAATAATCTTAACATGAAGTATTTTGAGAGATATATAATCGGTTTGTAATGTAAATAACCCAAAAAATTAACTATTAGTCAATTACTCAATGTACAGTAGTCAATATAATGAGATATAGTTAATAAAATTCCAACAATAAATTATTAACTAAAATAAGCTTTAAATAGAATTCACTTGAAAACATCTTTTCATATTTGTTTCCTATTCTACAAATGCCTTTTCTTACTTACATTTTGACAAAGCACGTAGCATAAATTACCAACATTTATTATCCTGAATTTACAAATAACAGCAAAAATAAAACAGACTAACAGATAATTTTTAACTTATAGGCCACACAACACTATTTATTACCTAAAGTACATTTTGTTGTTATTTCAAATGCATTATTTAAAATAAAAGTTCTAACCATTGCAACAACATATGTTTGGATCTAAGAAAATATAAACCATTAAAACACTATGATAATATTTACAATCTGAAAGGATTTATATTTATGAGTACAACTTACAAATTAATAAAGGCTCAAGTAATTTCTGCTTCTTAATTTCACTAATATATTTACTCTGGTTGGTTGAGAAAAGAAAAATTAATTCCAAGTATCTGTATTCAAAAGTATTTATAATTTCTTGGTAGCACACATTATTTGACTTAAAAGAATATTAAAATACCTCACCTTGGCAACAATCCAGTAATGGGCCAGGAAGGGAGCAATGTAGGTAAAGACATTATAGATAACCTCGTGGAGACTCAATTTCCAACTGAACAATCTTCAAACTATCGCCATGAGAGAGAGAGGATAAGCCTCGTGAAGCCTGACAGTAAGTCACAAAGTCCAACAGGAAGTAGGAGTCAATTGTTGTTTGGCCAGCTGGAGCTGCAGCTGTTTAATAGCCAGCTGATATGGATTTTCCAGGTTGATCAGGCCTGTCTGCCAAAGTTAATAAAATCTAACTCTTACTCTCTGTTATAAAATTTAAGGTTCACAAAAAAAAATGTTACAATTTCCACTTTTGACTCAACAAAGCACATACGTTTATACAACTTTGACTGTTATATAAATATGCAGAAACACTAACCCGACTACTAACTTAAAACTGCTACTTCTAGTAGTATTTCTGACGCTAATATTGAGTTAGCTTTGTTGCCAAAACCAATAAAATAAATATATTATTATTAGCATATATTTACGGCCAATGTAATTTACTCCGTAGTACACACACACACACACACACACACACACACACACACACACACACACACACACACACACACACACACACACACACACACACACACACACACACACACACACACACACACACATATATATATATATATATATATATATATGTAGTAACTTTGCGTTTGATATATACATTACAGTACTGGCCAGGCGCTTTCGTACACAATATTAGTGTAAATGAACAGGTAAAAGAATATGTTTACTAAAACTTTATTTTTTTATCTGGAAATTTTCTTTCTCTGTGCTCACCAGCAGTAGCAGAAAAGGTTGAAATAGGTCAAAAAGGTAAAACGTGATTTTAATACAAAGCTTAGTCTATGCTTTCAAGAGTATATTGTTTATTACAATGCAACTTTAAACACCAAGAATGGGTTTTCACAACTTTCAAGACACTGGGACGTACCCCGGAGGGTTTTTAGAAATAGTAATAGACTTACATGTTAAACCAGGAACCTTAAGAATTTCCATGTCAATCGGTAGTTAAATTGGTCCAGTAGTTTATATGTGATTGAGTAACCCACACAGAAATACCATTTGATTTTTATATAATAGTATATATTAGATTCACATCCAAACGTTT